>NW_017674764.1:0-85652 GCF_001879085.1 Nicotiana attenuata | reverse complement strand
CGGTAATCTACGCACACTCTGGTCTTTCCATCCTTCTTTGGCACAGGCACAACATTGGCTAACCAGGTGGGATACCGCGAGACCAGGATGACCTTTGCCTCAAACTGCTTGGTAACCTCTTCTTTGATTTTCACACTAATGTCTATTTTAAACTTCCTTAGCTTCTGCTTGACAGGAGGGCATGCTGGGTCAGTGGGCAATTTGTGGACCACCAAATCGGTGCTTAAACCTGGCATGTCGTCATATGACCATGCAAAAACATCTTTATACTCAAACAGTGCTTTAATTATCTCTTCTCTGAGCTGTGGCTCCAAATGGACACTTATTTTCGTTTCCTGCACATTCTCCTGATCCCCTAAATTGATTGCCTCTGTGTCATTCAGATTAGGTTTGGGTTTTTCTTCAAAGTGGCTTAATTCTTTACTGATTTCCTCAAAAGCTTCCTCATCATCATATTCTGTTTCGTCATCACACTCAATTTCTTGTATTATTATGTCTGAGTTAGATTGGCATTTAAGACTGGGCTGAAGACTCCTCATGCATGACACATCACTGAAACCAGCATAAAAGGGACTGTACAAGAAAGAAAAGAAATACAAAAAATAAAAACTATCAGGAATGAAAAGGAGGGAAATTGCATTTCATTAATACTTAAGATAACAAGGTTTAACTCATCCAAATGGACGGAACATAGCATCCGAATTACAACCTTGGGAAGAATCCAGATTAAACTGAAAGGAAATCAAAACTAACTACCAAGACTCCCTCCGGGTAGGAAGAGGAGTTGCTTCCCAATTGTTAAGCTTTGCCTGGGGCCCCACGAACTGAACATTTGCCTTGCTTGGACCTTCTCTAGTCTCCAATACATTCACCTCATAAAACAGCTTTTCAAACCTCTCAATCAGCTCCTTGTCGGGATCAACCACACCACTGGGCATTGTCGTTGCTAGGTGCTTCTTAGTACCAGGCCTGACAAAGGAACGGGAAAGGCAGGGGATGGGTTTTGGAAGTGTCCATGCTTTCTTCTTCATCTTTCTAGCTCGCCTTATGTCTGCAGCAGTGGGCTTGAAACCCAAGCCGAAAGTATCCATCTCTGCAGGGAGGGATACAGGCTGCACGATGCCTTGTAAAGAAGCACCTAAGCCTTTTCCAAGTACAAATCCGTTCTTCAGCATTTCCGACGCAACCATGACGGATGCAGCAGCTACCTTTGGCACAGGAATACACTTCCCTTCCGAGATCTTTTCAATCAATACCGTATCAAAGACTTGATAAACTCATGGGCCTTTGTCATCCTCAGCTTCTATGAAAGGCACAATGGCATCACCCAGATTACACGAGCTATCTTCCCCATGCACCACGATCTCTTGCCTGTCCCACTCGAATTTAACCATCTGGTGCAAGGTAGATGGCACTGCCTTTGCTGCATGGATCCAAGGTCGGCCTAACAAAAGATTGTAAGAGACAGCCACGTCAAGCACCTGGAACTCATAGTGAATTCAACCGGACCTATTGTCAGTTCCAACACTATATCCCCAACTGTGTCCTTGCCTCCTCCATCAAATCCTCGCACGCAAATGCTATTCTTGTGAATTCTCTCACTGTCCACCTTTAACTTTTCCAGGGTGGAGAGAGGGCAAATGTTTGCACTGGACCCATTATCAACTAGCACCCCGGTGACCACAGAGTCTTCACATTTCACCGTGAGGTAGAGTGCTCTATTATGCTCAGTGCCTTCCAAAGGCAGATCATCATCAGAAAACGTAACCCTGTTGACCTAAAAAATCTTGTTTGCTATTTTCTCTAAGTGGTTCACAGAAATCTTGTCGGGAACATGGGCCTCATTCAAAATTTTCATCAATGCCTGGCGGTGCTCATCTGAGTGGATCAGTAATGATAGCAAAGAGATTTGCGCCGGGGTCTTTCTCAATTGTTCTATAATGGAATAATCTTGTGCCTTCATCTTCTTCAAGAATTCTTCTGCCTCTTCTTCAGTTACAGCTTTCTTCACTGATACTGGATTATCTTTGGTGAGTTTAGCCTTTCTCAGCTCGTCAGGAGCAAAGCATCTCCCCGAGCGAGTCAGTCCATGGGTTTCACAAACTTCTTCCTTAACTTCCTTTCCCTGATACATCACTGTCACTCGGCTGTAATTCCATGGGACGGCCTTTTCACTGATTACTGGTAGCTGAGACACTCGCTTGATGAAAACCGGCTCTGTGCGAGCCCCTTTTACAATCACAGCGGGCTTAACAGCTGCCCCGGACACCACCACTTTAACTGGTTCTTGTTTTTCTGCAACACTGCTCAAAAGCTCTTTCTTCATCACTACAACTGGTTTGCTAACTGTTTCTCCTACCTTGATCAATGCTCTCTCCTTTGCTAGTTTCTCATTTGATCTATCCTCACTAGCCCTGATCATCATTACGGTTTGTGACGGCTTCTTATGCTCTCCCTTTTGGACTAGCTCGATCATGTGGGTCTCGTGATGAGTTGGTAATGGATTTTGGGTGATGTTAGGCGTTTCTGGGGATTGCACTTCAATTCGGCGAGTATCAATGAGCTCTTAGATGGCCGTTTTCAAGTGCCAACATTTTTCTGTGTCATGTCCCGGCGCACCTGAGCAATATTCACAACTCACAGAGTGGTCCAGATTCCTTGGGGGAGGATTTGGCAATTTGGGTTCAATCGGATTCAGCATGCCCAACTGTCTCAATCTGTGGTACAAGCTAGTGTAAGATTCACCAAAGGGAGTGAAAGTCTTCTTCTTTTGCAGCCTATCATTCTTGAATGCAGGGTTAGGTCGAAAACCGGTTCCAGCGGGATTCTGTTGGTTCTTGGGGGTGGGTAGGTATTTTGAGCTGAGTAAGTATTTTGTGGGGTGGGTGCACGCCATTGTGCATGGGTAGGAGGTTGGGGGTATGTCTGGGCATGGTGGACGGAGAAATTAGGGACAGGAGGTGGGTAATAATGCTGCGGTGGGCCATATGGGGTATGTGGGTAGGTTTGGGGGTGAGGGCGAGGTTGATGATAATATGGTGAGGGACCTCTGGACCAAGCTCTCGATTCCACTACTGCAACCTCTTCTTTCTTCTTCTTTCCCAATACTCCTCCAGTGCCGCTCTGAATAGCCTGAGTAGTTGCTTTGATTGCTGAATAGCTCATAATCTTGTTAGACTTGAGACCTTCTTCCACCATACTTCCCATTTTCACGACCTCGTTGAAAGTTTTTCCCACTGCTGACACCAGATGACCATAATAGGTTGGCTCCAAAGCCTGAAGGAAATAATCAACCATCTCGTTCTCTTTCATTAGAGGATCGACTCTTGCCGCCTGCTCTCTCCACCGAAAACCGTACTCTCTGAAGCTTTCTCCGGGCTTCTTCTCAATTTTAGTTAGTGACAGACGGTCCGGGACAATTTCGAGATTGTACTGGAAATGACATGCAAATGCTTGGGCCAGATCGCCCCAAGTGTACCATCGGGCATGGTCCTGTCGTGTGTACCACTCCAATGCTGCTCCACTTAGACTTTGACTAAAGTAAGCCATAAATAACTCATCCCTTCCTCCAGCTCCTCTCATCTTGCTACAGAATCCCCTTAAGTGGGCCACCGGATCACCATGGCCATCATATAAGTCAAACTTGGGTAACTTGAATCCTGCTGGCAACTGGACATCAGGAAACAGGCACAGGTCCTTGTAGGCTACACTCACTTGTCCTCTGAGCCCCTGCATATTTCGGAATGACTGTTCTAAGCTCTTAACCTTCCGTATCATTTCCTCTTGCTCAGGGTTTTTGGGAGGCTTTTCTTCTTCTGCTGAGAGATCAAGGCGGGGAGTGTAAGGGCATGGTTCAGGCGGTTTGAAAGTGGCTTCGGGCGGGTAATACTGGTTATCATGGGTTTGGAACAAAGGTTCGCTAGAAGACCTGTGTAGTGTGGCAGGTGGGGGAGCCACGAACACAGGGGTGATTGGTGGTGGAGGGCATGGGATTTGTTTGGGTGGTGGAGGTGGTGGTGTTTGAGAGGTGGTTCTGTAGTACTGCTGGTAAGTAGGGAAAGCCGGAGATGAGTTCACTGCGGGAGGATCTTGAGGCTGAGCTAGTGGTGGGAGGTAGGAGGGGTTAGCAGGATAGGCTGGTGGTGGATGTCCCTTCGACCAGGCCTGGTACATCTCGGCCATTTGTTGCTTCAGTTTATACATCTCCTCCTTCATTGCATTAACGTCCACTACTTCCTCCTCCCTAGATGGGTCGACAATGCTTGCTTCCAATTCCTGGTTGACCATGTTTGACTTATCCTTAGAGCGGGTGTTGTAGGGATGGGTTGCCAGAATGCCAGTCAACTTAACCACTTGCCTGGACTCATCAACAACAACTTTGTTAGCGGTTAGGGCATTAACGGATAGATAACCGCACATTGAGGAGTGAATGCACCTAAGCAGTTAACCATTTCTATTATGCCTTTGCTCAGTCACACGCGTTATCCCGACTATCCATTTTCTTCATTTGCCAATTGCGGACTTTCTCTTCTCCTTTCTCTTCCTTCTTTTTCTTTCTTTTCACTCTTACCTTGGTTTTCCTTGTCCCTATTCGCTCCTTTACTCAAAAATTATTTTTCCACTCTTTTCTTTTCTTTTCTCTTGCTCTCTTTTATCTTTGTTTTTCTTTCCCTCTTTTGTTTTCCTTTCCTTTCTTGTTTCTTTCACTTTTTATTATTACGGTCGAATCCTATGGAGATTGCCTACGTATCACGACCCCGCGTGAATCAGACCAAGCGTAGTTCTTGCAAATAAATGCGAAAAATAAAGGCGAGAAATAAAGAAACAATTTTTCGGGACTTTTTCAAATTTTCATTAATAACAACTGCGATTACAAAGCTACCAAACTATTTGTTGTTCTTTTTCTCAAAAGGGAAAGTACAAAAACCAGACTCAAAAGCAGAAATACAGACTCGATTATCTAAGGATACATCAAAGCTTCAAATCCTGGGGCCCGCGGGGCATCTCTCGGCATCGCCGCGGGCCTGCGTGCGAGACCCTTTTGCAACTGATCCAGATCATTCATGACCTGGCGAACGAATATCATCACGGAAGCAAAGAACGTGGTACAACCCATCCGCTCACCAATCTAACACTTCCTGAAAATGTAGTTGGCAATGTTTCTGATTCTTTCCCTGATTTGGCCCTTTTCTTGGAGTAGCCGACTTATCTGTTGGGTACGAGCCTCTAGCACCTGAGAATCCTGGAGGTGAAGGTCTTGTAACAATTTTATTTCCTTTTCCATCTCAGCGATTAACCCATAACACTGTTCTCTCTCGGCCAGAAATTCTTTGTCCTGCCGAGCTGCCTTTTCTTCAAGAGTATTCATTTTTCTTTCATGTTAGCAATGGTTCCCTCATAGTTCTTCTACATTTGTTGTACAAACTGGGCCCTTTCCTCGGTCTTCTTTGCCCATTGTGCCCGAAGTTTTGCCACGTTTCCCTCGGATTTTTCTAATTCCTCCTGACAGTCCAAAACTTGTTTCTTCAAACCTTTTATCAATCTCTCGTCGGATAGACTTCTTTCCCGATTCCTGGCATCTATTTTCATTTGCTGAATTTGGGCTTTGAGGGCTTCATTCTCCTGGGCCAATTTCTTCCTATCACCTTCATCAGCTGCGGCTTGCAAAGTGTTTTCAAATCGGAGCTCCTGAACCTGTTTTTCCAATGCTCCTATTCGGGCCCTGTACTCCTTTTCCTTGGCTAACCAATCCCACTGCACCTGAGCCTCGTTAGTGAATTGTTGCACATGTGGCCTTTTGGCGGGTCTCTCAGGAATTTGAAATCTCTTACCAAACCAGACCAAGTATTTGGGATCTACCTCACCTCTGGCTCGGTCCTGTACTATAGTCTTGGGTTCAAGGTACCTGCACTCATTCCATATCTTTCGAATTCTGCCTTGAGGGAATGCAGCTTTCGGGCCTAACTCGATGACTTGCTCATCAGGTCTTCATCGTTGTGCACTGTCTGGAATCTTCCAAATTGCCGCAAAACTTGGTAAAGAGCATAAGGCTGTATGCTTCGAATACCCATCAAAAGAATATAAGAGACCTCCGCTGATGTGTATACAGCTTAAGTAGCAGGAAGCCATCCATAAGCCCATTCAACTTTATCTGCGGTCAAGGATCTTAATCATGACGACCAGGACTCAGTACCCTCAGGGAATTCAATACCTGTCACCCGGGTCTCAAATTCTGCAATACAACTCAATCTAGTTAAAACGTAGTTCATATAGCCTGTGCGGTGACAGAGGTGTTCCTGTATCCACAATTGTAAGAGCAAATTGCAACCTTGAAAGAATTTCTCCCCTTCCCGACATTTGGTCAAAGCTCGGTACATTTCTCCTACAATCAGGGGAACCACTGTGCTAGTAGGTTTTTTCCTGGCAACATCTAGCATCCCTACCAGGCCAAGGTCTATGTGACCATCTTTTCTTGGACAAATTACCACTCCCAAAAAGGCTACCATGAAGGCTAATCCCCGTCGGGCTTCCCATTTGTCTTTATTTCCAGCATGTGTCAATCCTGTGTTGGGTTCCTCGAAACCTTTAGGGTTACCATAGCGGTGATATAAGAAATGTAATGTACAACACCCTTCCACCAGATGCGGGTCTTGAATATCCCGGCTAATGTTCAACAAATCCAAGAACCTATGAAGGGTTACCGGTCGTGGTGCCAATAGGTATCTACCTCGGAGGTTCCCGTTGAGACCGGCGTATCCGGCAATCTCTTCTAATGTAGGTGAAAGTTCAAAATTTGAAAACCGGAATACATTACGGGTCGGATCCCAGAATGGTATCAATGCCTCAATAATATCTTTTCTTGGTTTGATGTTCAGCAAATCGACGAGACCACCAAAACTTTTGACCACGGTATCTCTGCTTCCCTTTCCCAAATCATGCCACCACATGTGAAGTTTCAAAGGGATCTCGCTCAGGACTGAGAAGGTTTCGATGTTACTTGAATCCATCCTGCACATTTATTAGGGGACTTTAATGACTTATTTTAAGAAAATGGCTATTTGTGCAAAAATTCTTTATTTAGAAAACAGGCCTTGGATTTGCAAATACGGCCTTTCAGCACTTCTGGGAGGAAGATTTTAAGGCTGTGCCCGCAAACCATGTAAAAACTGACTCAGGGTAGCTATTCTTGCAAAAACGGCCTTCCGGCGTCCTTTCAGGGACATTCGGCTTATTTTAGACAAGAATAGCATCACCCGACTTATTTATGACAAAAATTAAAATTTGACATTTTTGGCTATTTTGCAAAAGGGAGGTTGGACCCGATGAGGGTTGCCTACGTATCTCACATCCGGTGAGAATCAAACCGGCGTAGTTCGGGCAAATAAACCTAACTATTTTTGAAAATAGGACTCTTTTGTTTTTGTTGGCAAATACACTATTTCTGAAAGCACAATTCATTTTTTATATTTTCTTTTTCAGTGGCTAATAAACAAACTAATTTGAAAATAAAACTCTTTTTGTTTTTCTTTTCCATTGGTAAACAAAACAAACTAAAAAAAACTACTTCCTTCTTTCTTATTTTTTTTCAAAAATCCGACAGCATTTTGGCACTATTTGGACACTGGTTTTTCAAAACTAGCGGTTACCCTCACTTAGTCCCAACACTGCTTATTTTCATAATTCACTCATTTAGACAAGCCGGTCAACATGCAAAGCCGAGCAAATAAATGCGCAAGTAGCACGTAAGATGCATCAGGATGGTCCATTATTTCAGGTCACCTGTCCTGGACGGACCTAACCCCTGTGTTGAGTCCCCTAGGTCAAATGCACATGATGCAAACAAGTGTCACTAGGGATCCGGCATGAGGTTTTGTTCTTCTAGGTTTAACCCTAGGTTTATTGGTCTAGACCTGGCTTACCCGAGCGGACAACTCGAGCCGAGGGGGAGGCAGCGTACCGGGGATACAGAAGCTCTACCGGCTTTGCAACTTATCCAAACCTCGTTCTAAATGGGAAAAGACTCTAAACAGAAGAGAAGCTACACGAAGTTCACCCTTCTCCATGATGTAGAAGACTCAGAGAGAGGAAGGGATTCGCGACAGTTTATATACAATTCAACAAATATCAAAGTGGTAAAACATTTAGCACATAGCATGGAACATGTAGAAAAATCAGATAAAGCCAAATATAACAATTTAACTGAGCTCGAACCTTGAACCCAGAACCGAAATTCTGAGTTCTTATCCCCAGCAGAGTCGCCAGAGCTGTCACACCTCCTTTTTTCGCTTACTACACCCCGTAAAGGGTATAATAAAAGGAGTTTTTCCGATAAAAGGACAATCGAAACGGGATTCGTTTATTAAGAGGTTCAGAGTCGCCACTTGGGAGATTTACGATGTCCCAAGTCACCGGTTTGAATCCCAAATCGAGGAATGGGTTTGACTCTGTTTAACAGTCGCAAACCAGAAATCCGGGTAAGGAATTCTGTTAACCCGGGAGAAGGGGTTAGGCACTCCCGAGTTCCGTGGTTCTAGCACGGTCGCTCAACTGCTATATTTGGCTGAAGTCTGATTTTAATACATGTTAACCTATAGTGCAATTTTAGAATTGTTTAACCGCTTTTAATTAATTCTTATGAAAGTGAACGTCGTTTAAGAGCGTGTTTTTGGATCACGTCACATGAAATGCACCCGGATCCTTGACACCTCTTATTCAACATTTTGGGATTTGGATTTGGGTTGCATGAAATGCACACCCATAGTTAAAAAGGTAAAATTATTAAAAAAGCGCGCCTAACGTGTCTAGCGTCTTGTTAACTTTGCGGGAAGCCATGAAAATTCGCTAAATGGCATGTCCCGTATTTCTAAAATATTTTTAATAAAGCATTTAATGAGGGCCCCGCAATTTATGCATTTTCATTTGGCGAGGCTCATCTCGTTTTTTATTTAAAAGGGCAAGTCCTAAAGCAACTATGATTTTCTACTTTATATTTGTCTCTAATAGTAAAGAAAAGGTCCTAGCTAATTACTATTAAAATCTAACTTAGGCTTCAAGTTCAAGTACGAGTTCAAACAAAAGGGCAAGCCTTTGTTTGGACCCGCTACCTAACCCTAAGGCCCAAATTAGATCTTATGTCAAGCTATGAATTAAGCTCTTAAACCAATTCCAAAATAATGAATTTTAACAGAATCTGGATGAAGGTCCATCAAATCGTGGGCCTGTTCAGGGGCCCGGATTGAAACTGAATTGGACTCAAGGAGTCCGTATTCAGCCAAGAAGTGGACTGCAATTATCTGGGCTTTACGTTTGAGCCCCGTGTGACCAAGAGAGCAGAGCCCAGTTATGACTTTTCAAATCCCATGGTTCAAATTATCCAGCAAGAAAATTCAATTCACTAGGCATTGTAAAGTTCAGATTCGATTCCAGTTGGACACACAGCTTAACACTTGAACTTTTAGTTTGTTTTTCTTGACTTCTATACTATAGTCATAGGTGATTATTTTTAGGATTGAAACTGATTAATTTACCAATTCAATACATGCAGCAGTTAAGTAGAGTAAGACTCGCTGAAACATGTACAAACCATTAACAATCTGATTTTTAAACTTATGAACATGCAATCAAAGTCAAATTTGATTTTCAACCAGTAAATTGACAAATGTAAGTCAATCTATACTACTGTTTGCATTTGTTAACCATTCACACCTATTTGAGTGTTCAAATATTAACTACGCATGAGGACTTAGAATCAATCTCTACATTTGTGCTGCTATTAAACTAATCACCAAACAATTACACTAGGCTAATGAATATCAACAGTCCAATACAAATCAACAGTCCAAAACAGTCCGGTCCCAGTTACAAGTAGGTCTATTGAACTTCATGAAATTAACAGGAAATTNAGTCTAAATCAGCTATATCCAAATCCTAAACCTAACTAAATTGGAGAATGAACACTGAATTGAAGAACTAAACTAATTAAACTCACAAAATATTGATTCAATCAAACACAATCAAACAATACTCGAAACAGATTTGAAACCACAAATAAACTAAAATCCAAAACTAATAAAAATCTGGATCAGAATACCTACAGAACACATACAGATTTGAATGAAACTAATTATCCTAATGAAAATCGAGATTAACAAAAAAAGGTACCTAATCAAACCAACTGATTAATGTTAACTATTAACCTACAGGGATTATAACAAAATTGAATTAACACCTAGGACTAAACAGGATCAAGGGCAGAATTAAACTAAACTAACTATGGAAAACAAATACTGAAACCAAAGTCAACAGAAATTAAACACAGTAAGGGAAAGGGAAAAAACTCACTGGATTTGAAATTCAACACTGACTAGTAGACTTCTTGGCCTTATTTGGGTTAAAATCGTCCCTAATCATGTGTTTTCATAAGAAAACACATGACTAAGGGCTATTATTACCCAAAATCACAAAAACCCCGAACAGCGAACAATTAGGGTTCTGGGCTATTTTTAGATCTAAGATTTGAGAGGCTAGATCGATATTTGAGGGGGAAGGAAGATGGATGTAGGACGGGGAAGGTCTGAAGGTTAAGGGACATCAATTTGGGAGAGTTTGGAAAACTTTGCATTTTGGCCGAAAATTTAAACCAAAATTTGAGAAGTTTGGTTGTGATTACTAAGGCCGGATTTGAAATGTGGGGGAAGAGTAGGTCCTATGGTGTAATTTTTGGGTTATTTGGAGCTTCGCCGCCGGCGGTGGCGATTTCCGGCCGGCGGCGGAGGACGGCGGAGACGTGGTGGGTATGGCGGCGTTACAGGGGAGAGGGTGGGGATACGAGGAAGATGGTATATGTTTTTTAGGGTTTGGGATTTTCAGACAATTTTATTAGAACTAGCATCCAACGTGGGCCGTTGGATGGGGAGTGATGGACGGCCAGGATTGTGACCACGAAACGACGTCGTTTTAGTGGTGCAAGGGGCAGGCTGGGTTTGGGAGATTGGGCTATGGACAGGGGTGGGTTTTAATTGATTTGGGCTTGAATTAACGGGTAATGGAGCAAACTGACCTGGGCTCAACAAGATCAAATAGAGAATGGCCCAATTAATTCCTAAAACTGAATTAACTAAAAAGAACTAATTAAACCCAAAATGACAATTAACACAATTAATTAAAAACAAATTGAAAGAAAAATCACTAAAAATCAATGTTAAAATTAAAGAGGTGCACATTAAACTATTTTTGTGATTTCCCCTTTTTTATATTATTTTATAAAATAACTCAATTACTCAATTAATCCTACCATGTCAAATTGAATCCAAAATGCAAATGCCAAACATTTTTTGTATTTTTATGAATTAAAATGCACAAACAAAATGCAAACATAAAATGCCACAAAAATTCACAAAATTGCAAATAATGAAAAGAAATTATTTTGTTTTGAATTTATGGGAGTAGTTCATATAAGGCAAAAATCACGTGCTCACAGGGGGTGGCCACCGAGGCCGAAGGAAGTGATGTGCCCAGCCGACGCACATTCCATTCATGGCCGACGCTATTCGGTCTGGGAGATCGGCTCGTCAGAGGAGTGCTGCTCCCGGTGCTGGTTCCGCACCTGCCGTTGAGGGGGTGTCGTCGACCAACGTCGAAGGACCAGGCGAGGAAACGGAGAGATCGGACTCCGACATCGCTCAGGAGGATGTCGACGAGTTTGTGGGTGGCCTCACCCACGTGGAGATGACGTCGGATGGGTCCGACCGCCGCATTACGATTCCGGCGGCTTACAACTTGCTGTTAAACAGCGAACAGGCTGCTTCGGCCCTTACCCTGCTGTGTGCCGCCTCCGAGAGCAAGACGCTCAGTACCGTGGAGGATGCGGAGCTGTCACAGAAGGTTTCTGGCATGGCTTTGCAGGTAATTCCTTATTCCCTTTTGTCCTTCCGCGTGTTGTAAGACTTATTCGAGAGGGGACGCCGTGAGCAGAAACGGACGACCCTTTACAAGAAGATGCTGAAAAAGTATCGAAGGTATCGCTCTAAGCGTAGAGCGGTGGTTGAACGGGGGCAGTCCCAGTTGGAACGTAGGGGGGCCGAGCTGGAGGAGGCGGATAGCAAGTTGATGAAGGCCATAGCCCGCAACAGCGAGTTGGAGGAGCTTCTCAAAATGAAAGATGACGAGCTTGAGCTGAGCCGTGGGGTGGCAGCGGAGAACGTCGACCTGCAGCGGAGGGTGGCAGATTTAACCACCGAGCTCGACGCTAGGATGGCAGAGAATAATGGACTTTCTCAGCCTTCCTCATCTCGTCCTTCGCCTGGTCGGAGTATGCGTCGTAACGCGCATGAGATGTGGGTATTTGCGGAGGCCAAGCTCGACGTGTATAGGGAGCTTCATGCCGCGGGCCGGGCGATGGAGGAGGAGGTTCGGGCACGACAAGATGAGGCTCGTGCTACTCGTGAGGCTTGTGGTTATTACCCCGACTCTCCTGAAGGGGAGGGGCCTGCTTCTGAAGACGTCAACCGGCTCGACTCCAGCTCCTGGTACAATGATGTTTACTTCCCAGGGGGTGACGGGCAGTTGTGAACTTGTGTAGTGTATATTTTAGGCTTGTATAGCGTGTTGGAGCTCGTCCACGGGGGTGAATGTAAATATATTTTTGTTGCAATATAAATTTTATTTCTATTGCCTCGTCCATTTGGTGCTTCCCCTTTATTTTTCTTTTGTAATGTTTAACCTCCGTAGAGATTGTTCTTATCGTTCGTCGAAGGATCGTGTCGTGATTCGAATGAGGTTGAACCGATGTTCGACGGCCTTGGCCATAAGGATGTTGCTTCGACTGTCGTCGAAGCAGTATCCGTCGAAGTTCGAACGAGGTCGAACCGATGTCGATGGCCTTGGCCATTAAGATGTTGCTTCGATTGTCATCGAAGCGGTATCCGTCGAAGTTCGAACGAGGTCGAACCGATGTCGATGGCCTTGGCCATTAAGATGTTGCTTCGACTGTCGTCGAAGCAGTATCCGTCGAAGTTCGAACGAGGTCGAACCGATGTCGATGGCCTTGGCCATTAAGATGTTGCTTCGACTGTCATCGAAGCAGTATCCGTCGAAGTTCGAACGAGGTCGAACCGATGCCGATGGCCTTGGCCATTAAGATGTTGCTTCGACTGTCGTCGAAGCAGTATCCGTCGTAAGATGGAGATTCTCGTTCATTCATTGGAGACTTCTGTTCATTCAATGGAGATTTTTGTTCATTCAATGGAGATTTTTGTACATATAGTGGAGATTTTTGTGCATACAATGGAGAATACTGTGCCTATATTGGAGAGTAACGTGCCTATAATGGAGAGTAACTAGTGTAGTCCCTTCACTATATTGGCCCATGGCTCGTGTCGATTGGCCGATATGGTGAATCTGCGCTCCTGTTCCACCGGGTATCCCCTTTGCCGCCTCGTTAAAAACCTCCCCGAGAAAACCCAATTGGGACAAAACTCGGGTCAGGGAAAAACAGTACGACTCAGGAGATGCCTTTCAGAAGTGGAAGTATTTGAGGTGGGCGACGTTCCAATTGTTTTGGAGCGGTTTTCCTTCCATCGTTTCTAGTTGGAATGCCCCTTTGTTCGTCGCTGCAATGATTTTGTATGGTCCGTCCCAATTGGTTCCCAATTTCCCTTCGTTCGGATCTCTTGATGCTAGTGTTTTGGCTTTGAGGACATAGTCGCCAACTTTGAGTGATCTTTACTTTGGCTTTCATGTTGTAATATCTTTCCGCTTGCTGTTTCTGAGCTGTCATCCTTATATGAGCCATGTCTCTTCGTTTTTCGAATTCGTCTAGATCTTGTAACCTGCTTTCATCGTTATCCGCTCCACTGGTATGGGAATATCTCAGGCTTGGCTCTCCGATCTCGATGGGTGTGACTGCATCGGTCCCATAGACCAATGAATACGGTGTTTCTCCCGTGCTGGATTTGGGCGTAGTCCAGTAGGCCCATAATACTTCAGGTAATAATTCGGGCCATAACCCTTTAGCGTCTTCGAGCTTCTTTTTCAATATGTTCAATATTATTTTGTTGGAAGACTCGGCTTGGCCGTTGGCGGTGGGATGATACGGGGTGGAGAGTATCCGTTTGATGTGCCATTTCCCGAAGAATTCTGTTGTTTTTCTACCGATGAACTGGGGTCCATTGTCACAGCTGATTTCTTTAGGGATGCCGAAGCGGCATATGATATTTTTCCATATAAAGGCGATGACCTCTTGCTCGCGTATTTGTGCGTACGCACCTACTTCCACCCATTTAGAAAAATAGTCAGTCAAAACTAGAAGAAAGCGTACCTTTCCTCGTCCTGTCGGTAGAGGTCCGATTATGTCCATTCCCCACTTTATGAAGGGCCATGGCGAGGTGACTGAATGGAGGAGTTCCCCTGCCTGGTGTATCATGGGGGCGTNAAAAGTAAATGCAAGAAAGAAACAATTTTTCGGGAATTTTCAAGTTTTCGTTAATAACAACTGCAACTACAAAGCTACTAAACTATTTGTGTTTTTTTTCTTCGGAAAAGAGAAGTACAAAAACCAGACTCAAAAGCAGAAAGACAGACTCGATTATCTAGGAATACATCAAAGCTTCAAATCCTGGGGCCTGCGGGGCATCTCTCGGCATCGTCGCGGGCCTGCGTGCGAGACCCTTTTGCAACTGATCCAAATCATTCATGACCTGGCGGACGAATATCATCACGGAAGCGAAGAACGTGGTACGACCCATCCGCTCACCAGCTTGGCACTTCATGACAATGTAATTGGCAATGTTTCTGATTCGTTCCCTGATTTGGCCCTTTTCTTGGTGCAGCCAACTTATCTGTTGGGTACGAGGCTCTAGTACCTGTGAATCCTGGAGGTGAAGGTCTTGTAACAACTTTATTTCCTTTTCCATCTCAGCGATTAACCCATAACACTGTTCTCTCTCGGCCCAAAATTCTTTGTCCTGCTGGGCGGCCTTTTCTTCAAGAGTATTCATTTTTCTTTTCATGTTAGCAATGGTTCCCTCATAGTTCTTCTTCATTTGTTGTACAAACTGGGCCCTTTCCTCGGTCTTCTTTGCCCATTGTGCCCGAAGCTTTGCCACGTTTCCCTCGGATTTTTCCAATTCCTCCTGACAGTCCAGAACTTGTTTCTTCAAACCTTTTATCAATCTCTCATCGGATAGACTTCTTTCCCGATTCCTGGCATCTATTTTTATTTGCTGAATTTGGGCTTTGAGAGCTTCATTCTCCTGGGCCAATTTCTTCTTGTCACCTTCATCAGCGGCGGCCTGCAAGGTGTTTTCAAACTGGAGCTCCTGAACCTGTTTTTCCAATGCTCCTATTCGGGCCCTGTACTCTTTTTCCTTAGCTAACCAATCCCACTGCACCTGAGACTCGTTAGTAAATTGTTGCACATGTGGCCTTTTGGCGGGTCCTCGGGAATTTGAAATCTCTTACCAAACCAGACCTAGTATTTGGGATCTACCTCACCTTTGGCTCGGTCCTGTACTATAGTCTTGGGTTCAAGGTACCTGCACTCATTCCAAATTTTCCGAATTCTGCCTTCAGGGAATGCAGCTTTCGGGCCTAGCTCGATGACTTGCTCACTCAGATCTTTATCGTTGTGCACTGTCTGGAATCTTCCAAATTGCCGTAGAACTCGGTAAGGAGCATAAGGCTGTATGCTTCGAATACCGATCAAAAGAATATAAGGGACCTCCGCTGAGGTGTATACAACTTTAGTAGCAGGGAGCCATCCATAAGCCCTTTCAACTTTATCTGCGCTCAAGGATCTTAAGCATGACGACCAAGCCTCAGTACCCTCAGGGAATTCAATACCTGTCACCCGGGTCTCAAATTCTGCAATACAACTCAATCCAGTCAAACCGTAGTTCATATAGCCTGTGCGATGACAGAGGTGTTCCTGTATCCACAATTGTAAGAGCAAATTGCAACCTTGAAAGAATTTCTCCCCTTCCCGACATTTGGTCAAAGCTCGGTACATTTCTGCTACAATAAGGGGAACCACCGTGCTAGTAGGTTTTTTCATGGCAACATCTAGAATCCCTACCAAGCCAAGGTCTATGTGACCATCTTTTCTCGGACAAACCACCACTCCCAGAAAGGCTACCATGATGGCTAACCCCCGTCGAGCTTCCCATTTGTCTTTATTTCCAACATGTGTCAATCCTGTGTTAGGTTCCTCGAAACCTTTAGGGTTACCATACTGGTGATATAAGAAATGCAGTGTACAACACCCCTCGGCCAAATGCGGGTCTTGAATATCCCGGCTGATGTTCAATAACTCCAAGAACCTATGAAGGGTTACTGGTCGTGGGGCCAGTGGGTATCTACCTCGGAGGTTCCCATTGAGATCGGCATATCCGGCGATTTCTTCTAATGTAGGTGTGAGTTAAAAATCGAAAAACCGAAATACATTACGGTTCGGATCCCAGAATGGTATCAATGCCTCAATAATATCTTTCCTTGGTTGGATGCTTAGCAAATCAACGAGACCACCCAAACTTTTGACCACGGTATCTCTGCTTCCTTTTCCCAAATCACGCCACCACATGTGAAGTTTCAAAGGGATCTCGCTCAGGACTGAGAAGGTTTCGATGTTACTTGAATCCATCCTACACATTTATTAGGGGATTTTAACTATTTGTGCAAAAAGTCTTTATTTAGAAAGCAGGACTTGGATTTGCAAATACGGCCTTTCAGCACTTCTAGGAGGAAGATTTTAAGGCTGTGCCCGCAAACCATTGAAAAATGATTCAGGGTGGCTGTTCTTACAAAAACGGCCTTCCGGCGCCCTTTTGGGGACATTCGGCTTATTTTGACAAGAATAGCGTCACCCGACGAAATTAAAAATTTTGCATTTTGGGCTATTTTTGCAAAGGGAGGTTGGACCCGATAAGGGTTGCCTACGTATCTCACATACGGTGAGAATCAAACCAGCGTAGTTCGGGCAAATAAACCTATCTATTTTGAAAATAGGACTCTTTGTTTTCGTTGGCAAATACACTATTTCTGAAAGCAAAGTTCATTTTTTATGTTTTCTTGTTCAGTGGCAAATAAACAAACTGATTTGAAAAATAAAATTCTTTTTGGTTTTTCTTTTCCATTGGTAAACAAAACAAATTAAAGAAACTACTTTCTTCTTTTTCTTTCATTTTCTCAAAAATCCGGCAGCATTTCGGCACTACTTGGATATTGGTTTTTCACAACAAATGGTCACCCTCACTTAGTCCTGACACTGCTTATTTTCATACTTCACTCATTTAGACAACCCGGTCAACATGCAAAGCCGAGCAAATAAATGCGCAAGTAGCACGTAAGATGCATCAGGATGGTCCATTATTTCAGGTCACCTGTCCTAGACGGACCCAACCCCTGTGTTGAGTCCCCTAAGTCAAATGCACATGATGCAAACAAGTGTCCTACTAGGGATCCGGCATGAGGTTTTGTTCTTCTAGGTTTAAACCCTAGGTTTATTGGTCAAGACCTGGCTTACCCGAGCGGACGACTCGGGCCGAGGGGGAGGCAGCGTACCGGGGATACAGAAGCTCCGCCGGCTTTGCAACTTATCCCAACCTTGTTCTAAATGGGAAAAGACTTTAAACAGAAGAGAAGCTATACGAAGTGCACCCTTCTCCATGATGTAGAAGACTCAGAGAGAGGAAGGGATTCGCGACAGTTTATATACAATTCAACAAATATCAAAGCGGTAAAACAATTAGCACACAAGGCATGAAACATGTAGGAATATCAGATAAAGCCAAATATAACAATTCAACTGAGCTCGAATTCTTGAACCCTGAACCGAAATTCTGGGTTCTTGTTCCCCAGCAGAGTCGCCAGAGCTGTCACACCTCCTTTTTCACTTACTACACCCCGTGAAAGGTATAATAAAGGAGTTTTTCCAATTAAAGGACAATCAAAACGGGATTCGTTTATTAAGAGATTCAGAGTCGCCACTTGGGAGATTTATGGTGTCCCAAGTCACCGGTGTGAATCCCGAATAGAGGAAAGGGTTTGACTCTGTTTAACAGTCGCGAACCAGAAATCCGAGCAAGGAATTCTGTTAACCCGGGAGAAGGGGTTAGGCACACCCGAGTTCCGTGGTTCTAGCACGGTCGCTCAACTGCTATATTTGGCTAAAGTCTGATTTTAATACATGTCATCCTATGGTGCGAAAAAAAAATTGTTTAACAGCTTTTAATTAGTTTTTTATGAAAGTGAACGCCGTTTAAGAGTGTGTTTTTGGATCGCGTCACATGAAATGCACCCGGATCCTCAACACCTCTTATTCAACGTTTTAGGACTTGGATTTGGGTCACATAAATGTGCACCCGTATTTAAGAAGGTAAAATTATTAAAAAGCGCGCCTAAAGTGGCTAGCGTCTTCTTAACTTTGCGGGAAGCCATGAAAATTCGCTAAATGACATGTCCCGAATTTCTAAATATTTTTAATAAAGCATTTAATGGGGGGCCCGCAATTTAGACATTTTTATTTGGCGAGGCTCATCCCACTTTTTATTTAAAGGCCAATCCTAAAGTGGCTATATTTTTCTATATTTTTTCTTTGTCTCTAGTAATAAAGAAAAAGTCCTAATTGATTAATATTATAACATCCGGGCCCCAAGCTCAAGTCCGGATTCAAACAAAAGGAATAGACCGTTTAATNTTTTTGTCGTGTGGAAGTGTTCCGTCCTGCAGGTAGGATACAAACTGGTTGCGCCAGTCCCAAGTCAGGTTTAAAGAGAATACCTCGACATGGTCGATGGCCGAATGGAGGAGAGTCACCACATTTTCTTTGTTGATATTCTTGGTGGCTGCGGCTAGTTTAGCTAGGCTATCTGCCTCAACGTTTTGTGCCCTGGGGATTTGTTCGAAGCGACATTCGTCGAACTAATGCATCAGCTTGCGAATCTCTGACTGGTATTTTTGTAGCCGTTGTTCTTTGATTTGGTAAGTTCCGGTGACTTGATTTACGACAAGTTGGGAGTCGCAGTGGAGGATGAGCCGACGGGCCCCGTATTTGATGGCTAATTTCATGCCTGCAATCACAGCCTCATACTCGGCCTCGTTGTTAGTCATCTCGGGACATCGTATGGACTGGCGAATTACTTCGCTCGTGGGGACCTCGAGGACGAGTCCCAGTCCCGATCCTGAGGCATTCGCAGCGCCGTCAGTGTAGAGGGTCCAGAGGTCAGTACGGGCAGAAGCGCGGAGGGCTTCTTGTTCCACCTCTGGCAGTATCCCTGTACTGAGATCGGCGACAAAGTCGGCAAGTACCTGCGACTTGATGGCGGTTCTTGGGTGGTAGGTTATGTCATAGTCGCTGAGCTCTATGGCCCATTTGGCGAGCCTACCCGAGAGCTCGGGTTTGTGTAGGATGCCTCTTAGGGGGAAGGTTGTTATTACCTTTATGGGATGGCATTGAAAATAAGGTCTGAGCTTTCGTGAAGCCACGACTAGTGCCAGAGCCAATTTTTCGAGGTGGGGGTACCTCGTTTCGGCATCTACGAGTGTTTTTCTGATATAATAAATAGGGGATTGCTTACCTTTATTTTCGCGGACCAAGACGGCGCTGACAGCGACTTCGGATACTGCTAGATACACAAGCAGGCACTCGCCTGGGTCTGCTTTGATGAGCAGTGGTGGCGAAGATAGATATGCATTTAATTTCTTCAGGGCCTCGATGCATTCTTCGTTCCATTATAGTCCATGGTCTTTCTTCAGTACACTAAAAAATTTATGGCATCTGTCCGAGGACCGCGAGATAAACCTTGATAAGGCGGCTATTCGCGCCGTTAATTTCTGTACCTGTTTCTTGCTGTGCAGCACCTCGGGTATTGTGTCTATAGCCTTAATTTGGTCTGGGTTGACTTCGATGTCTCATTGCGATACGAGGAAACCTAGAAATTTCCCCGAGGCCACGCCGAAAGCGCATTTTTCTGGGTTCAGCTTCATCCCATACTGCCTCAGTATCTCGAAGGCCTGCTTTAAATGGTCGATATGGTCTTCCTTCTTAACCGACTTCACTAGCATGTCGTCGATATAGACCTCCATTGTTTTACCGAGTTGTTCCTTGAACATCTTGGTGACCAACCTTTGATACGTTGCACCCGCGTTTTTCAGTCCGAAGGGCATCACCTTGTAGCAGTACGTCCCTTGATGGGTGATAAAAGTTGTCTTTTCTTGGTCCTCTTCGGCCATTAAGATTTGGTTATAGCCAGAGTAGGCGTCCAAGAAACTTAGCAGCTCGTGCCCCGCTGTTGCATCGATCAGCTGGTCGATATGGGGCAACGGGAAGGAGTCTTTTGGGCATGCCTTGTTTAGGTCGGTGAAGTCTACGCACATTCTCCATTTCCCATTTTTCTTTTTAACCATGACCACGTTGGCGACCCATTGGGGGTACTTTGATTCCCTGATGGAACCGTTGGCTAGTAGTTTATCTACCTCTTCACTGACCGCCTCGTTGATTGCGGCGTTGAATTTCCTTCTTACCTGCCTTACGGGCGGATAAAGTGGGTCGACGTTTAGCTTGTGAGTGGTGATGTCTTTCGGGATCCCCGGCATATCTAAATGGCAAATAAATCTGCATGGTTAGTTAAGAATTCGTGGTACTTACCTGGGTCGGAGAGGTTGTGTCCGATGTAGGCTTTCTTTGAACTATCAGTACCGTCCAGTTGGACAGGGTCGAGGTTCTCGACTGTCGCCTTGCAGGCTTCTATGACATCTGGGTCCCTAATAACCTCTGTCGTTGGGTTGATTTTGGTTCCCGACATTGCTAATTGCTATGTTTTCGCGCTTGCTCCCTTCAGCTGTTTGGTATGTGTGCAGTCTTGGGCAATTCGGTAACATTCCTGGGCGGTACGTGGCTCGCCTCGAATGCTGAATATTCCCCATGGGGTGGGAAATTTGATTACTTGATAGAGGCTCGAGGGGATGGCCCGCATGGCGTGTATCCATGGACGTCCCATGATGACGTTGTAGGCCGTTTCCTGGTTCATGATGTGGAACGTGGTTTCCAGCGTGACTCCCCCCGCCAGGACTGGCAGTGATATCTCTCCGGAGGTTCGCTCTACTGCATTGTTAAAACCCGTTAGTGTTATGCAACGCGGTATTATCTTATCTTCGAGTCTCATTTGCATGAGGACTCTTGGGTGGATAATACACGCGCCGCTTCCCTCGTCTACCATGATTCTTTTCACATCGGTATCAGCAATGCGTAAAGTTATAACTAATGCATCATAATGAGGGAAAGACAAATCGTCGGCATCAGACTTATCGAAGGTGATACCATCTTCGAACTCATCATACCGTTCGTGAGCGATCGTGCATTTCAACTTGTGTGTGGTGGTGAACTTTACATGGTTGATTGCTGAGTCGTCGCCGCCGCCGACGATCATCTGTATGGTGCGCGCCGGAGAAGGTGGTTTTGGTGGTCCTTGGGATTGGTCGCGTCCTCTGGCGAAATTAGTCCTTCCTTTATCGCTGAGTAGCTCCTTCAGGTATCCCTGGTTCAGCATTCTGACCACCTCCTGCCGTAGACCTATGCAATCTTCGGTTTTGTGTCCTCTTTCCTGATGGAATTCGCATAGGACGTTCGACCTTCTTGCACTAGGGACTGATTTCATTTTTTGTGGCCACTGTACCTTCGTGCCCAGCTTTTCCAGTGCGTACACTATTTCTGAAGGGGAGACACAAAAGTTATGAGTGGATAATAATGGGGGCATACCTCTTTCATTTCGAAGCAGGGCGGCATGTCGCTCCACGACATCTGGATGTCTTGGAGGAGGCGGGTTAGGAGTTCTGACGTAGGGCTGGTGCCTTTCTCTGTTGAAGCGTGGGAGTGGTTCCCGTCGCCTGTCGTTGCGTCGGTCCCTCCTTACTTCTGATTGTACGGACGTTAGTCGTTGGGTTGGGCCGTTAAGGTCGTCTTCATCCGCTCTGACTTCGGCGCAATAGGCATTGTGAATCTCTTCCCACGTGGTGGGGGATACTTCATGAGCCGATTGAGCAGCTTTTTGGTTGCTTTGGATCCGTCTATGTTCAGCCCGTTTTGGAAAGCTGCCACCGCCATTCCTTCTGATACGTTTGGCAGTCCCATTCTTACCCTGTTGAATCGCGCCAGGAAGTCCCTGAGTCCTTCGCCCGTTGTTTGCCTGATGGCGAAGATATCGTTGACCCTAGCTTCGGCTTTCTTTGCTCCTGCGTGGGCGGTGGCGAACTTGTCCGCCATCTCTTCGAACGTCGATATCGATCTGGCCGGTAACTGAGAGTACCTTGTGAGTGCTCCTCTCGTCAAAGTCTCCCCAAACTTTTTCAGCAACACAGATGGCACCTGTTCTTTCGATAGGTCATTGCCTTTTACGGCGGTCACGTAATGAATCAGGTGATCCTCTGGATCTGTGGTCACGTCGTATATTTTCAAGTATGGTGGCATCTTGAAGGTTTTAGGGATTGGGTGAGGAGCAGCTTCCTCATTATATGGTTGCTCGACGAATCTTCCCATATCGCGTTTCGGCAGTAGCTTAGGGGCGCCAGGTATCTTGTCTACCCTCTCCTGGTGCTCCTTCATTTGATCACGAAGTGCTTTATTCTCGTTCTCCATCTCTTCCATTTTCTTAAGGATGGCTGTGAGCGCATCGTTGCTTGTATTGGAATCAGTGTGGGCGTTACCTGTTTGTGCAACGCTGGGCTCTCCGATGGTGGCGGCGATTTCTGCCATCGATGGATCTTTGACATTTCCCTGAGGTGGTTTCTTGAGCATGCTACTTAGAGTGTTCGTCAACAATTCCTCTAGTAGCTTTTTGACTACTGGGGGTGTTTCTTTTGCTGCAGATGTAGAAGTCCCTCTTTCATGCAAAATCGTTAGATCTTCGAGTGAGGAGGGTGAGATCTCCCCCTCCGGCATGTTACTTGGTGTTATATTCGCGGTATTTTCTCTACCGGCTTCGTTGAGTGGGCCTATGAGGTTGGTTGAGACGTCTGCTACCATCTTCAACCTTGACTCTTTGTCTGCCATTCGTTAGTTTCTATGAGATTTGAAGAACAACGATGGTTGTTTCTGATATCCTAGATATGAACTATGATTTCGTCTATCGAAATTCCCACAGACGGCGCCAAATTGTTTGACCCAAAAGTAAGTTAAATTTAAGCAAATCCATCAATATAGATGAAGGGGTAAATCGTAGTTGAAGATAATGAACCCTAGGATGATCTTGAATATAGAATCGGATGACAATAGTGTAAACAAGGTTAATGAGAGAAAATGATAAACTCTGAAAGATCCACTACAAGAAATTCGCTATTTTCCGACTACCAAAATAGTCGGAAAGTAGTCGGAAAAGTACCTATTCCGACTACTTTCCGACTGATTTAGAGTAGTCGGAAGAAGATTGGTCGGAAAATATTTTCCGACTACTGTAGTCGGAAATTTTCGACTACAGTAGTCGGAAAATATTTTCCACCAAAAATTAAAAAAGCAGCTACTTTCCGACTGAAGTAGTCGGAAAATAAGATTCCAACTACAGTAGTCGGAAAATAAGATTCCGACTACAGTAGTCGGAAAATATTTTCCACCAAAATTAAAAAGTAAGCTACTTTCCGACTGAAGTAGTCGGAAAATAGAAAAAAATATTATTTATTTTANCGCTGCACGGCATCTGGATGTCTTGGAGGAGGCGGGTTATGAGTTCTGACGTAAGGCTGGTGCCTTTCTCTGTTGAAGCGTGGGAGTGGTTCTCGCCGCTCGACGTTGCGTCGGTCCCTCCTTACTTCTGATTGTACGGACGTTAGCGTTGGGTTGGGCCGTTAAGGTTCGCTTCATCCGCTCTGACTTCGGCGCAATAGGCATTGTGTATCTCTTTCCATGTGGTGGGGGGATACTTCATGAGCCGATTGAGCAGCTTTTTGGTTGCTTTGGATCCGTCTCTGTTCAGCCTGTTTTGGAAAGCTGCCACCGCCATTCCTTCTGATACGTTTGGCAGTCCCATTCTTACCCTGTTGAATCGCGCCAGGAAGTCCCTAAGTCCTTCACCCGTTGTTTGCCTGATGGCGAAGATATCGTTGACCCTAGCTTCGGCTTTCTTTGCTCCTGCGTGGGCGGTGGCGAACTTGTCCGCCATCTCTTCGAACGTCGATATCGATCTGGCCGGTAACTGAGAGTACCATGTGAGTGCTCCTCCCATCAAAGTCTCCCCAAACTTTTTCAGCAACACAGATGGCACCTGTTCTTTCGATAGGTCATTGCCTTTTACGGCGGTCACGTAATGAATCAGGTGATCTTCTGGATCCGTGGTCCCGTCGTATATTTTCAAGTATGGTGGCATCTTGAAGGTTTTAGGGATTGGGTGAGGAGCAGCTTCCTCATTATATGGTTGCTCAACGAATCTTCCCATATCGCGTTTCGGCAGTAGCTTAGGGGCGCCAGGTATCTTGTCTACCCTCTCCTGGTGCTCCTTCATTTGATCACGAAGTGCTTATTTCTCGTTCTCCATCTCCTCCATTTTCTTAAGGATGGTTGTGAGCACATCGTTGCTTGTATTGGAATCAGTGTGGGCGTTACCTGTTCGGGCAACGCTTGGCTCTCCGATGGTGGTGGCGATTTCTGCCATCGATGGATCTTTGACATTTCCCTGAGGTGGTTTCTCGAGCATGCTACTTAGAGTGTTCGTCAACTATTCCTCTAGTAGCTTTTTGACTACTGGGGGTGTTTCCTTTGCTGCAGATGTAGAAGTCCCTCTTTCATGCAAAATCGTTAGATCTTCGAGTGAGGAGGGTGAGATCTCCCCCTCCGGTATGTTACTTGGTGTTATATTCGCGGTATTTTCTCTACCGGCTTCGTTGAGTGGGCCTATGAGGTTGGTTGAGACGTCTGCTATCATCTTCAACCTTGACTCTTTGTCTGCCATTCGTTAGTTTCTACGAGATCTGAAGAACAACGATGGTTGTTTCTGATATCCTAGATGTGAACTATGATTTCGACTACCGAAATCCCCACAGACGGCCCCAAATTGTTTGACCCAAAAGTAAGTTAATACTTTCTAAGCAAATCAATCAATGTAGATGAAGGGGTAAATCGTAGTTGAAGATAATAAACCCTAGGATGATCTTGAATATAGAATCAGATGACAATAGTGTAAACAAGGTTAATGAGAGAAAGTGATAAATTCTGAAAGATAAGACAGAGATAATGTTAGAGAGAGAGAAAAGAGAGAGATTGTATTTCTAGTAGTCCCAAAATCCTCCGCTTTACATGGCTTGGATCCTCTTTATATAATAGAGGATCCTTGCTCGAATATTAAAAGGCAGAAAATAAAGTACATGCTATGGAGTGGCCGACGTGATCATGAAGTCGTCCCTCTTGTTGCTCATAAGTCGCCCTTCTAGCCGGACTTACGCACACTCGGTCGGTCGTGCTAGCTTGAAGAACGTGATTGGTCAAATTCGACCCCATACAGAGAGGAGCCAGAACATTCCCAGGTTCCACATTCCACTATTCACACGAATTCTTCCAAACTAAAAAAAAAAAAAAAAATAATATCACATGAATTCTTCCAAACTAAAAAAAAAAAAAAGAATATCACATGAATTGATACGGAAAGAGTACTTAATTGTTAATCAATTATATAAATTTAGATCTCAGTTTATTCTAATTGCATAGATAAATAAATGATTTTTTATCCCAAAATATGCAATTTTGGTTGAAAAATTCCACTAGTGCCTACTTTTTTTGGAGAATCCAAAAAGTGTGCATAACTCATATATAGGGGTTGGCAAAATGGTTAAAAGAAAATTAACCACCCATATTATCCACTAAAAAATGGGTTGGATAATAAACTTTTTTAAAACGGGTCAAATATGGATAAGAACCATAATGGATAACCAAATGGATAGTTAATGGATTTAACTTTTAAATTTGTAAAACCTCAAATTGGGGATTCATCAAATTTGGGAGACTAGGAATTCTCCCAAAAGTAATCATATTCATGAAGCCATGGATAATATGGTTACTCATATTATCCGCCGGTTAACCCATTTTTTATCCATATTAAATATGGGTCGGGTCGGATAATTTATTCGTTTTTTCATTACCCATTTTTGACCCGTCCCATATCCGACCCGACCCGTCCGCTTGCCACTGCTACTCATATATAAATGTCATTTTACATTTATATGTGTTATAAGTTACCGAGGAGACAACGATAACTGAGCTTAATCGCAAAATTAATTGCAACTTATATTATACATGACATTTGGCATAAGACTTATAAATCGCATTCAAGCATTGCGACTTATGAATCGCAATAATCATCGTCGACTTATATATCGCTCCAAATATTACTAGCCTGGGCTTACTCTTTCAAGATTCAATCTTTCCCCTTCCGGTCCCGAGGAATTGCTCTTATAGTAGGAGGTTTACTATGTCCCCCTAACTTCTCTTTATTATATTTTTACGACTTATAAATCGCATTTCAGGCTTGTGACACATAAGTGCATAACGAGTTATAATTTGCATTTTATTATTGCGACCGCCAAATTATATTTTATCAATGCACTTATAATCGTATTTAGTATTCCGACTCATAAATCGCTTGTATTATTCTGATTCATAAATTGCATTGTATTATTACTACTTATAGCCTGTTTGGCCAAGCTTCTCAAGAGGCCAAAAGTGTTTTTTTTTCAAAAGCAATTTTTTTCCTAAATTGAGGTGTTTGGCCAAGATTTTTTGGGGAAAAAAGTGCATTTGGGAAGAAGCAGAAGCAGTTTCTGAGAAGCAGAAAAAAATAGCTTCTTCCCAAAAGCAGAAGCAGAAGTAGTTTTGACTTTTCTTCTTACCAAAAATACCCTTAACAAAATATAGTATATACCAAAATAACCATTAAACCTAATACTTAGGATATTAATGTATAAATATTTCTTATTATTTTTAGGATAACTTTCTAATATATAGTGACTTTAGGGGTGAATGCTTTTATATTTTTTTAATGATGTTTAATAGATTTAACTTATATTAAAAGAATTAAGTACTTTTAAATTTTATTTTCATATTTTACTTAAATAAAATGAAAAGATTTAATTATTTCATGTAATAACAAATTTTTAAGATTATTTATTTACTTATAATATTAACTATTAAGTAAATCTATGCATGTCCTTATTCGTAATTAGATACTTAAAAGCACTTTCTGAAAAGCTTGGCCAAACACAAATTATTTCTTTTCAGAGTGATTAGCCAAACACAAACTACTTCTCTCCAAAAGTACTTTTTGCAAAAGCACTTTTGTATACGGTTAAAATCGGGCCTACCCAATTGTGCTATTTGATCGAGATCAGGGGACTACATCGAGGGTTAGCCTCGTAATGGATCCGACGAGAATACGAAGACGAGGTATCGAGTCCAAGGATCGAGGTGCCTGTCGAGATCGAGGCCACCAGCGATCGAGACCAAATATGACAGACTTAGAGCAAAGCGCGATAACGGAAAAGCGAGATATCCATTACCAGCAGGAGATCATGGCATAAATCTCGGAACAAATCAAATCAGGGGCGGTTATCTAGCTAATCATGGGGTTTACTTTCGGAATTAGAATTGTACCATAAATAGGATTCATCTACTATATAAAAGGGATCCTAATCATCTTGTAAACACCTTACATTCGCGCAGATCAAAGCAATATAATATTCTGCCTTTAATTTATATTCCCTTGTTTATCAGTTTGTTGCATTTTAACTGTTCTTGCACAACTAGCTCGAGGGTACTCGTGCTTGGGGGATAAGCTCTGTTCAAACACTGGTTCGCCTCATATTATTGTTAATTTCTATTATTACTCTTTGCATTTGCTAATTGGTACTAGGTAAAATCACGTATCCTTAAAACCACATTATAAGTTTAATTGTTATCCGGTTTTTAGGGTAAACAGTTTGGCGCCCACCGTGGGGCTAAGGATAATAGTGATTTCCTAGTATTAATCCTCATACCACATACTGCTTTTACGCTTGTTCTCATAAGTGTCTTTGATTTCAGGAATTAACATGTCAAACCCTCAAGCAGTGCCCACTCACACAGACGCCGGCCTTGGTCTTCATGGCGAGAACGAGAACATAGTCGCCCCGGGAAACGGAGTACCTCCAGTCAATCCCGATGGACCACCGGCCGTAGATCTAGTCGATGTCGGTTCTCGTGTTGCCATTCAAGGAAATTTAGGCGCCGATCCTGAAAATAGCGTCCGTAGAGATGCCCGGGCTGTCGGCCATAACGCATAGAGCGGTGAAGAAGGCGGGATTAGCCTACGAATGATATTTGTAATGTTGCAGACTCAGCAAGCTGCGATAGCGCAACTCCAAAATCTGAATCGAGCACCAAGCAGAATTGAGCTCGATGCATCACAGGAAGTTATTCACAGGATCGAACCTGTACCGGAGAAATCAAATGATAATGGATCGGGAATTGATCCCGCCATCATGAAGATGCTCGAGGAGCTCACTAAACAGATTTAATCAGGAGAAAAGAAATTGAGGCTAATGATAAAAATGTACAAACATATAACTCACATATATACCGAGGGCACCCCGATTCTAAAGGGTTTAGATTCGAAGAAGTTCGTACAGAAGCCTTTCCCACCAAGTACGGCTCCGAAGCCCATTCCAAAGAAGTTTCGAATGCCAGAAATTCCCAAGTACAACAGAACCACGGATCCTAATGAGAATGTCACTTCTTATACATGTGTAATAAAAAGAAATGACTTAGAGGATGACGAAACTAAATCTGTTCTGTTGAAGAAGTTCGGAGAAACTTTATCGAAGGGGGCGATGATATGGTACCACAATTTGCCGCCCAATTCCATCGATTCCTTCGCCAAGCTTGCTAATTCGTTCGTAAAGGTACACGCCGGAGCAATAAAGGTTGCGACTAGGAAGTCAGACCTCTTCAAAGTAAGACAAAAGGACAATGAAATGCTAAGGGAATTCGTATCTCAGTTCCAGATGGAACGCATGGATCTACGCCCGGTCACCGATGATTGGGCTGTCCAAGCCTTCACTCAAGGTTTGAACGAGCGAAGTTCGGTAGCATCACGACAACTAAAGCTTAATTTGATTGAATATCCAGCTATGACCTGGGCCGATGTACATAATCGATACTAGTTAAAGATCAGAGTCGAAGACGATCAATTAGGAGCCCCTTCCGATTCCGTTTACCCAAATAGATCCGAAGGCAGGATTCAAGGAGACATCAACAGAGAGCCCCGATCAAACAGAGATCGATACCAACATTCGGAATGATCGAAGGACAAAGTTCCTGAGGGCTCATGAGTAAGAGCGTCTTCGATAAACATGTCGAGCCCAAAGAAGCGCCACAGTTATCAGAATACAACTTCAACATCGATGCATCGGGTATTGTATCAGTCATTGGATGAATCAAGGATACTAGGTGGCCCAGACCCATACAGACCGATCCCGCTCAAAGGACCCTAATCAAATATGCAAATACCATGGAACCCATGGTCACAAAATCGAAGACTGTAGACAGTTAAGAGAGGAGGTAGCTCGTTCATTCAACGAAGGTCAACTTCGAGAGTTCTTGAGTGGCCGAGCTAAAAATCACTTCAGAGACAGGGATGTAAACATGAAAAATGAACATGAAGAACCGCAGCACGTGATCCATATGATCGTTGGTAGGGTCGATATTCCTCAAGGCCCGATATTTAAATGCACCAAAGTGACAATCACAAGGGAGAAGCGTACCCGGGACTACTTACTAGAAGATACCTTATCTTTCAACGACGAGGACGCAGAAGGGATCGAACAGCCTCACAACGGGGCACTGGTTATATCTATCCTAATGAATAAAATTCAAGTTAAACGTGTGTTGGTTGATCCAGGTAGCTCGGCAAACATTATTCGATCGAGGGTGGTAGAGCAACTCGGCCTCCAATATCAAATCGTGCATGCAACTCAAGTACTCAACGGTTTCAACATGGCAAGCGAAACCACCAAAGGGGAAATCATGTTGGCAGTAAATGTGGCCGGGACTATCCAAGAGACAAAGTTCCATGTAATCGAAGGTGACATGAGATACAACGCACTGCTCGGAAGACCTTAGATTCATAATATAACGGCAGTAACTTCGACGCTCCATCAAGTCTTGAAATTCCCAACGTTGGGAGGAATCAAAATGGTGTACAGCGAACAACCCGCAGCCAAAGAGTTGTTTGCAATCGATGAAGTAGTATCGGTATCAGCGCTTTCATTAGCAAAGGGATCAGAGCCAAAGGGAAAACAGGAAGTCAAATAGCAACCACTAGTACCGGCCTCCGCCCGGTCGGAGGAGCAGGAGATCTTCGAGGATGAAGATTTTATGATACCGAACCTTCATGACCCCCGATGATTCTGATGCAACAAAGTCAATGGTCGAGGATCTGGAACAAATCATATTGATCGAGCATCTTCCCGATCGAAAGGTATACCTGGGCACGAGGTTAACTCCCGAACTCAGGAAAAAACTCATTCAACTCCTTTTAAATAACATGGATTTTTTTGCTTGGTCCCACCTGGATATGACAAGAATCCCACCGGAGATCACAACTCATCGATTGAGCCTGGACCCGAGGTTCAGACCGGTAAAACAAAAGAGAAGGCCCCAGTCCGAGGTAAACATGCATTCATTAAGAACGAGGTAACTAAGCTTCTCAAAATAGGGTCCATCCGGGAAGTAAAATATCCCAAATGGTTAGCAAACGTAGTTGTAGTCCCCAAGAAGGGGAACAAACTTAGAATGTGTGTAGATTATAAAGATTTAATTAAAGCATGTCCGAAAGAATCTTTTCCTCTACCGAATATCGATCGCATGATCGATGCCACGGCCGGCTACGAGATCCTTAGTTTTCTCGATGCCTATTCCAAGTAAAATCAAATTCAAATGAACCCGGAGGATCAAGAAAAGACTTCCTTCATCACTAAGTATGGCACCTACTGTTATAATGTAATGCCGTTGTTACACCCCATGTTTTCGTCCATGAAAGTATGCCATAAGCGAATTGATGAAAGCTCGGGAATGAGGTGTTACATCCCGCATTTTCGGACGTTAAGGTTTCGTCGTAAAGTTAATCGACACAAGCTCGGGAATGAGATTATTTTGAGGTTTAGAAGTATTATGCTATTTCAAACAAGGGATAAGTAAATTCGTGAAGGTGAGAGGGTAAGCAAATCGAAGAAAATGAATTTCGTCGAAATTTGACATTTAGGGGTAAAATACGGTCCGAGTTATAATATCCGATATTTATGGACTAGTACCATACAAGGTACTACATGACCATGATAGTAAGGTGTACTGATATTAGGCTATATAGACAATGTTTACACCTTAATATTACCATGCTTTATTGTTGTTTTATAGTCAAATTGCCAACAAAATGCTCTAAATGGTGTTCTTTTGTTTCGCAGGGAATAGTCAAAGTGAGGAAGCACAACGGAGTGTTTTGGAGGCAATAATGTGAAGAAAACGCCCACTCGAGAGTACCTGAGCACAAAGAAGCGGGAAATGGTTTGGGCAAAAATTCCACCGCGACCGCGGTGGACCGCTGTGCAACCGCGGCGGATTAAAAGAGAAAAACAGAATGGTCAGCTCTCACCGCGGTCGATCGCGGCCTACCGCGACCGCGATGCACTGTTCATGCACCAGAAAATCTGGGGACCAAAGTGTAATTTCGGGGAAACTTTTGCCAAACCCTTATAAGCTTTAGAAACTCGCCCAAGATTGTTTTTTTAAGATTGTTTTTAGACCTAAGGAGGCTAAGGAGACCGGGGATTCGACCTAAGGAGTCAAGAACACAGTGGGTGCAAGGCGGTCAATATTTGGTCACGCCCAACTCTAGTCCTAAAATGGATAAGCGGTCGCTGCAAATATAATCCGGTCTAAAAGTCCGGAGTCGAATCCCGCAGAGAACTAAGGCTTAGCTATATCTGTTTAATATCACTAAGAAGACAAGTTTGAACAATTTTCTAAATTATAAAGATTATCAACTAACGAGGCAAAGGGTTGGAGACTAAATTAAGGAGGTCTAGAGTTATGATTTTCCCAATTGTCGGAATCCTTCTAGATATGTTCCCTACAATTTCGCCAATATATTCTTTACTGATCGTGAGCACTTTAGGTGCCGTAATTCTCTCTCGAGCAACTACAACAATTTACTAGACATATTCTCTCGAACTACGCTAGCTGGCTTTATCTAACCGCTCATTATGACCACGTCAAGGCTTTGTTATTTCTAAACCTACCTTTAAACCCAATATATTGATTTCTCACATACGTTAGGAGTGACGTTGTTCAATAACTACCTAAATATGTACTCTCTCTCGAGCAGTACACACTAAATAGGCACAATCAATTGATGGCCATTCAATCAACAACAATAAACACGTAGTTGAACAAGTAGAGAAATCCAACGGCTCAGTTATATAAAAACATAACACGAATTTATCCTACAAAAGGTTCCATCAAAACCCTAGATAACAAATTAGTTATTCATAATAGTATGTAAAATTAAAATGCTAAAAATCATAACCAACAATGAAAAATAGGAAGAGAAAGGAAAAACTCGTTAAAGAATTCTCCGCCTTGCTCCCAGTGTGTTCTTGACTCCTTAGGTCGAATCCCCGATCTCCTTAGCCTCCTTAGGTCTAAAAACAAGCTTAAAAAAACAATCTTGGGCGAGTTTCTAAAGCTTATAAGGGTTTGGCAAAAGTTTCCCCGAAATTACACTTTGGTCCCCAGATTTTCTGGTGCGTGAACAGTGCACCGCGGTCACGGTAGGCCGCAGTCGACCGCGGTGAGAGCTGACCATTCTGTTTTGCTCTTTTAATCCACCGCGGTCGCGGTGGAATTTTTGCCCAGGACATTTCCTGCTTCTTTGTGCTCGGGTACTCTCGAGTGGGCGTTTTCTTCATATTATTGCCTCCAAAACACTCCGTTGTGCTTCCTCACTTAGACTATTCCCTGCGAAATAAAAGAACACCATTTAGAGCATTTTGTTGGCAATTTGACTATAAAACAACAATAAAGCATGGTAATATTAAGGTGTAAACATTGTCTATATAGCCTAATATCAACACCCCACACTTAAATCATTGCTAGTCCTCGAGTAATCCACCACACTCTATCAAAGTTCCTTCCCTAAACTTTTCCCTTAACGACTCACACCTTGAACATTTTACCAAAGTTGCACCTAGTAGTGAACAACCTTTACCTCAAGAGTCACATCTTTCGTACCATGCAACATTCGCACTTACTCAAACCACTTTATACAAGAGCCCAGACTTACCTTTCATTTGTGAATCACATGCCCTCGCATCACACAAGAGAGTAGTTCCACATATAATGAGGTTTAAAACAATTAGGAACTAAGATAGACAGAATTCGCTCACTCTCAAAAAGAACATTCACATGCCACAAAGATGCACCATAAGCTTGCCCGTAGTGTAATACTCTACTAATCGAGCCCACTCAGTCTAAGATCAATAGGACTTCACTTGGTTGTAATGTAGGCTAAGGGACGGGTAGGATATATTTAGAAAGTGACTAACCTCCCTAAGCACTTTTAATACAATTAAATTAACCTTCAAGATCATACTTGTGTCAACCAAACACTCCACCACATTTATTTACAACACCCCCATCCATTGGGTGCAATTTGTACAAACTACCACTTATCAACCACTAGAATTATTTATAACCCCTTTTCTTTTCATTTTTCTTTTTTTTCGTGATGCTTCTTCTTTTATGCTTCAAAATTCAGCACCTTTCTTTATTTTAATGGTTCCACTCAAAAACCAAACCACCACCCCACACTTTTGCTTTTGCATATTTTCGATACTATTCAAGTGCTTATTGGGAGGTAAAAGGGTTCAAACAGCAAGCTATTCAAACAATTGGGTAAGGTTCGCAATGTGGTTGCCAAAGAAACAGGCTTATAGGCTTAACATGGTTAACTAAGATGTAATGCATTCAGGTGGGTTTATTATATATGTCTGGCTCAACAACAAAATGCCTATATCACTTCTAAACTGAATAGAACTACTATTTCGCTTTGCAAACACACAGGGCAAGTTCTAGGCATCAAATGTGAATCATGGAATACAGTAAAACTCACTCACACATGGCACATGCCTCACTCCGGATTAGTTTATCAAGACATTCTCTTTTGAGTGTTCAAGTTAGATACAAACATACAATTTGAAGGCACTTAAACAAGATTCAACCCTTGAAGTTAAGCGTTACACTCTAGTGTCTATTGTGTTCAGGTGTAAAAACGCTGAGGGTTTTTCCTTCGATTTTAACTCGTAGCCCATTAGTCCTAATCTGAAACTAAAAAGAACAAACACAAAAGCTACCTAAACCTGGTTCAAGTCAAACCCTTGGAAAAGAACCGCGGCACAAAGAAAAACCAAGGGGGAATTATTACACTACCTACAAAGAAAATCTTTTTTTTTCTTTAGACTTAAATCCCTCAAGAAAATTGTCTAATAGATCCATCTTCGGGAAAAGTCCAATCTTTTCTATTTTAAAAAAAATATTCAATTAAACTAACACAACTAAAATAGCATAGAAAGTCACCCAGACAATCTCCTCACCCCACACTTAAAATTGTGCATTGTCCCCAATGCACACCATAACTAATAAAAGGATAAAAGAGACTCCCTGGTAGGCCAAAGGCCGAAGCACTAACAGCTCATGGGGTACTCAGACTTCTCCCAAGCTTGGTCCTTCGTGCGGGTACCTCACACTTAGTTCCAACCATATGGTTTGCTGTTGCATCCTTCCAATACCTGTGCTTTCCATGCTCCTAGAAAATAAAAAATTGACACTAAAAAAATAATACATAAAAAAATAAAATAAATAAATAAAAGAAAGCAATAAAGCTGGGTTGCCTCTCAACAAGCGCTTGATTTAACGTCACGGCACGACGTGAATCACTTTTTGCCTCCACCTCGAGCTTATGAATTGAACCCCAAGTTTTGCTTCAAGCTTATGATTATGCTCTTGGGGCGGTACAAATTCTTGCGAGCCAAAAATTAGATAAAATCTTATGCACTTTTTGGCTCTCGACCGAGGAGTGTCACCTTGCCTAGATGGCCTTGAGAATTTCAAAATATAAGGCTCATCTACCTCTTCCTTGGACTCCTTTTTATGCTCGTAAGGATCCATTCCCTTTTCACCATCCGAACATAATGTAGAGAAGTGTTTGGAATGAGGTCCAACGCGCTCAAATACATGAACTTCATGATTTTTGACCTCCTTAACACTATTCACACTAGAGTCAACTAAATTTGTATCTTCAATGTCCTTAGCTGACTCTAGTGTTACTTCTTGAACATCGGCATCCTCAAATTCTAGTTGGATAGATTGTTGGTGTTCTACTCTAACCTCCTCTCTTAGCACCTCAATTTCAGTGTCTAATTCATGCTCTTCTTGACTACTATCGCCAATATAGGCTTGTTGAGCATTAAATGCTTCAACTAGTTGACTCATTTGTGCCTCCAGATTGCGAATAGTAACATCTTGCCTTTCTATCTGCATTGTCTTTCATCATTTTGTTCCACAAGGTACTTTATCATATCCTTGATCTCTTTCAGATTATCATCCCCGGGTTCTTTGTTCCAATTAACTTCACAAGAAAAAGTAGAACCACCAAAGTAAGGGGTTGGGGAAAGATAAAAAATATAAGCACAACCATGAAAGTGACCCTCTTGACCACCACACATATCACATACATTCCACACATAAGATTGAGTTGGTGCACATAACTCGCTCTCGGGAATATTTTGACTATTTTGACCCAGGTGGTTTCCGCCACAATTCACACAAGGAAGATCAACAATAGAACTACCAACATCACAATTCCCATAATTCCAGGATGTCATGTTTCTCAAATTAACAAGTAAAACAAAAATAAAATAAAATAAATCAAATACAAGAAAACAAAAATAAAAGTTCAAACTTGTAACCTAACAATATGTACACCTACAGCTACACCGTTAGTTCCCCGGCAACGGCGCCAAAATTTGGTCACGCCCAACTCTAGTCCTAAAAAGGATAAGCGATTGCTGCAAATATAATCCGGTCTAAAAGTCCGGAGTCGAATCCCACAGAGAACTAAGGCTTAGCTATATCTGTTTAAATTAAGAAGACAAGTTTGAACAATTTTCTAAATTATAAAGATTGAGATTTATATTTCTAACTAATTAACTAGCAAATACTACAAAACGGTAAAATTATCAACTAACGAGGCAAAGGGTTGGAGACTAAATTAAGGAGGTCTAGAGTTATGATTTCCCCAATTGTCGGAATCCTTCTAGATATGTTCCCTACAATTTCGCCAATATATTCTTTACTGATCGTGAGCACTTTAGGTGCCGTAATTCTCTCTCGAGCAACTACAACAATTTACTAGACATATTCTCTCGAACTACGCTAGCTGGCTTTATCTAACTGCTCATTATGACCACGTCAAGGCTTTGTTATTTCTAAACCTACCTTTAAACCCAATATATTGATTTCTCACATACGTTAGGAGTGACGTTGTTCAACAGCTACCTAAATATGTACTCTCTCTCGAGCAGTACACACTAAATAGGCACAGTCAATTGATGGCCATTCAATCAACAACAATAAACACGTAGTTGAACAAGTAGAAAAATCCAACGGCTCAATTATATAAAAACATAACAAGAATTTATCCTACAAAAGGTTCCATCAAAACCCTAGATAACAAATTAGTTATTCATAATAGTATGTAAAACTACAATACTAAAAATCATAACCAACAATGAAAAATAGGAAGAGAAAGGAAAAACTCGTTAAAGAATTCTCCGCCTTGCTCCCAGTGTGTTCTTGACTCCTTTGGTCGAATCCCCGGTCTCCATAGCCTCCTTAGGTCTAAAAACAAGCTTAAAAAACCAATCTTGGGCGAGTTTCTAAAGCTTATAGGGGTTTGGCAAAAGTTTTCCCAAAATTACACTTTGGTCCCCAGATTTTCTGGTGCGTGAACAGTGCACCGCGGTCGACCGCGGTGAGAGCTGACCATTCTGTTTTGCTCTTTTAATCCGCTGCGGTTGCACCGCGGTCGCAGTGGAATTTTTGCCCAAGCCATTTCCTGCTTCTTTGTGCTCGGGTACTCTCGAGTGGGCGTTTTCTTCACATTATTGCCTCCAAAACACTCCGTTGTGCCTCCTCACTTAGACTATTCCCTACGAAACAAAAGAACACCATTTAGAGTATTTTGTTGGCAATTTGACTATAAAACAACAATAAAGCATGGTAATATTAAGGTGTAAACATTGTCTATATAGCCTAATATCATCTACAAGGTATGTTAAAAGCGAGTAATATGTTAAGTAATTTGATATAATTCTTAATTATGTGGATGATTGGTTAATTATTGGATAATAGGATATTACCCAATTAATTAAGGAGTTATATTGGATAAAGATTAAGGGCGTGAGGTGGAAGCCAAACATCTCTTGAATTATGACTCAAAAACCACACTTTAAGGTGGCAAAATCTTGGGAACTAATGACTTAGTCACCTTGCCAAATTGGGGCCCACATCATATATATGACTTATCAAAACTTAAGAGACATTCTAAAGTAACGTGAAGACTTTCCAATTTAAACTTAACATGAAGACCTTCCAATTTAAACTTACTTAGAAAGCCTCTCTAACTTGGTAACGTGAGAATTTTATCATCTTCCACAAATTCAATAAGATTTCATGGCAATTCAACGAGAAATTCTTAGTATCTTAGCAACGTGAGATTTTGCGATTCTAAGGGAGTACGGTGCAATCTTTCTCAAGAATATCATGCGGATTTTCCCCTACTTCGATCCGTCGTTTCGTGTTGTCGCAATCAAAGGGTGTTAAAGGGATTGTCAAGAAAATCGGTTCAGGTATGTTAAGACTATCCCTTCTTTCTTTTTGGCATGATCTATACGACAAGAACAAAATGAGCAAATGCACAAATTCCATAAATGACTCTATTCATAGAAGTATTAGAGATGTCTATGTTCTTGAATTCCCATATGTCTTATTATTCTATCGTCTGTTCATGGGTCTCAGAAAATACGTAAGTTGATAAAGTTTGTTTCATGATATTAATCAGAGATATAATGGTCTTATGACGTTCCGAGAGGTTTTATTGACATACTTCTCATGCATTGTATTCATTTATACATGTACATTGACCCATGACCAGACGACATTATATACGCATATATATGTATATTATATATATGGGGGATATGGGAAAAGGTTACGGCGTTATATACGTACCACCACCTGATCAGCTGATATACGTTGATGATTTGCCCACAATGGCCGAGATGATATGATGGGATGCTCTCAGAGGTTTGATGATGCTATGAACACATGTACCTATGCACGACATTACATTCATAGGCATATATGTATGACACTATGAGTATTCCATTATTTACAGAGTTATTCAGACTTACATGTCGAGTCTTTACTCCATGTTTCTCTCATGTCTATTATTTATTGAATTTTATTCCTTACATACTCGGTACATTATTTGTACTGACGTCCCTTTTGTCTGGGGACGCTGCGTTTTATGCCCGCAGGTTCTGATAGACAGGTCGAGAGTCCTCCAAATAGGCCATCAGATCAGCAGAAGATGTTGGTGCGCTCCATTTGCTCCGGAGTTGCTTCTTTGGTCAGTATGATTTAGACGTGTATTGTTTGGTATGGCGGGGCCCTGCCCCGACCTTTGCGATAAGTATGTACTTTTAGAGGCTTGTAGACAGTTGTCATGTATAGGGATACTTGTATGGCCTTGTCGGCCTATATTTTAAGTATATAATGGATCACATTGGCCTTATAGGCCCGTATGTCACATATATGAGATTTTATATCAGGTCGGGTGGTCCTGTATTGTGTATTCCTCTATGTTTATTCTGGTTAGCTCATGATGGCCCATTTTGCCCATTTGCCAATGAAAGTACGATAAGAATGATATGTTATGTTGGTACTCGATTGAGTATGGTACCGGGTGCCCGTCGTGGCCCATAGGTTTGGGTCGTGACAAAAGTGGTATTGGAGAAGTTCCGTCCTGGGGAGTCTACAAGCCTTGTCTAGTAGAGTCTTGTTTATGGGTGTGTCGTGCACCACAATTATACGCAGGAGGCTATAGGGCATTTAGGACTGTCACTCTTTCTTCTTGCTCTAGGTCGTGTGGTAGAGCTCAGTTGTAAGAACTTAATTTCCTAAAATCTATCTTATTCGTAATGCAACGATGCCTACATCCAGAAAGACGGTTGGTAAGAGATATAGTTGTGGAAGAGTTGAGTAAGAGGAACTCAATTTTTGCATCATGCTTATGATGGATAAATATGAGGTATTCTGCAGATCATGTGTATACTAAGATGTGTAAGCTCCTTGTAAGGATCCCTAAGGCAAGAATACTTATCCACTCTTACGGTAAAAAGGAATAACAGAATCGGAAGGAAGACACAAGTTTCAGCAAGTAAAAGAAGCAAGGTGAAGAAGGGTACGAGGTACCCAGTTAATAAAGATTATCATTATTTACCACTCAGGAAGGGGGATATAAGCATTTTGAGTTACCTTCAACAGTGACAGATGTACGTACAATCGGCCACACTGATTTCAGTTATGCCCTATGGGAGCTAATAGATATAGTTTAAGAGAAGGATGGGTTATCAGGATCCGGCTGGGGTTAGAGTAATCCAAAATAGGGGATGGATTGGTAGAGTTAGATGACATTCCAAAGGATAGTCCAAACGTGGTAATGGATTTCCTTGTGAGACACCTAGATGGTGCACTCTAAAATAGTACGGCTAGATATGAATGCTACAAAGATAGGCACTGGAAGCCTGAAAAGGATAAATATTATCTTAGTATGACTCCCGTCCCTAGTAAAGAGAGAATGTTAGGAAATTCGAAGAGCCAGTGGATGGAGCAAGGGCAGCTAAAAGCAAAAGAATGTCTTGTTCGAGATTTCAGAATAAAGTAATAGACATAGATGTTAGCGGGAAATAAGAAGAGAGTTAATGAAGTATTATGAGTAAGATGTGATACATGGATGACAACGGTAGGTCAAAAAATGACAGTATTACAGAGTCTACAGTCAAGTGAAGGAAAAGACGAAAGGTGACAGGCCTTGAGACAACAAAAGAGTATAGGCCATAGAGTCATATCCTCATTTCGAGGAATAAGTTCATGACTCCAACGCGACTACCAGAAGGGAGAGTTAAATCCAGAGTAATAGAAATCAGTATGGACTGGTGAACAAGATAAACTAAACATAAATTAGGGACCGAGTGATTTGATAATAGTCAACATCATGAAAAATTCAGATTGTGTTCCGGCGATAATAGAAGGGACAACAAAAGAAGATTCATGAGAAATTCAGAGAATGATCATTCAGGAAGACGCTTCCTAAAGCAAGCAATGTGAGTGGAGTTAAGCTTAAGGGATTGTATTTCCAGTTATACGAAGTGTCATCCTCGCGAGTAAGGATTTTTGTTATCCTTGGTACAGAAGGATTACCACAAGGCGAGTAAGGGTAATCGATGATGTGAAAAGATGCCAAAAATGAAGAGGTAAAACATCTATAGGTAGATTGTCGTAGCTCCAACTCTTAGTACTCCCTTAAGGGGGGGGGGGGATATGGAGTGACGTGATATTAAATCAGAATTAAGTGGTTCTAGTAACTATGGAATGGTAAAGAAGGAATGCGATAAAAATGAGAAAGGGATGAAATTGCACTTATTAAAAGCCTACAGATATGCTACGATTCTAGAACATTATGCAAACACGACGTCAAGGAGAGGAAGTAAGGGTTCCTGCCCGAGATGTTATTGGTAAATAAGGAGCCAGCAGGAGACGTAAGTTAAGACAAAGGAAATAACCCAAGAAAGATTACGCGAAATATTGATATGAGAATGGGCCAACGAGTAGTTAGTAGTTGATTCAGGAAGGGCCTAGTTATGGCTAGAAAAAGGATATAGACAAATCAACAAATCGAGCAATATAAACATAGTGAACTCCAACGTGGGGAATTCAGTCTCGTAGATATGACATTGTAATACTTGAGGTATATTCAAATAAGTGTTGGCAAAGTTAAAGGTACCGTATGAGTGTTACGAAAATAAAAGAGGATGCCACTGGGAAGAAAGACAAATATTAGTTCAGCAGCAACCCTACAAGCACAGGGGCATGGAGGTAGGTAACTACGGTCATAATAATAGGTGAGGAAGGACATCAAAAAAAATTCCTTCGGATACGATATAATAAGCTCGCAGCTTTACAAGAGTCAGAAGGTCCTCCCTAAGTACTACAATGAAAGACTAGTTGAGCAAATAAGGAAGAGGGCTTCAACCTGAGCACAGTGACATAAAGAGGAAATGGTCATGTAACAACAGTCTCACAACAATATTGTATGCACCCTATAAGAAAGTGGCACATATCGTGGTCAATACGCGTGGGCACTAAGATAAACCGAGTATTCATGCAACAAGTGGCAGAACGATCAGGAAAAGAAATTGCTTGCATTTAAAGAAAGTTGAGAAGGAATGAAAGGAATTATTCGATCAATGATCCAAAAATAATTACATTATGAAACAATCACACAGCTATAGAAGACTCTGGTTAAAAGAAATAATTGAGTCCAGGTTGTAGACAAAGGATTGAATTGTCAGATGATGGTATCACAGATATTCCATTGCGTCCAGGAAAGGCTAAAGTAATAACTAATACCATGAGCCGCAGATCGAAAGATAGCTTAAACCTACATAAAGGTTGATCAGAGGGAAGAGGAAACTAAAGAGTTACACCAACTAAGTAAATCAGGAGTCTGATTGTTGGACCCAGAAAAATTATAGACCTCATGATTGAGAACATTGCAGGATCACTCTTAAATATCATAGGTACAAGAGAGATAGTACAGTAGCCATATACTATAAGGGCGCTAGAAGAATACAGCCTCATGACTAGTCAGTATGAAGCTCCCACCGGATTGTGTATGCAGCTGAGGGGCAAGTATTATAATAGAGCTCTAAGTTGTGATGTGAATCATACCTATGTGGAAGGGAGGTTATGAAAGATATAGAAGTTGTGATGCAAGATTTTAAGGTAAGTAAGGTAAAGATGAACAACGTACGAGATACTCAAATACAGAAGGTTGTGAATAGTCCATACTTCGAGAAGGCTAAAAGCACGGAGATTCAGTATCTAAGAATAATAGCAGCATCGTCAATGATATATTTTCCAGCCTATGGTTTCTAGGTATTGAGAGGCCTAGTCAGGAGAGCAAAGAAGAGTTAGAGACGATGTGATATCTCGCTTGATGTTCCAGAATAACATAAGGAAATCTATGGTGCAAGCAAGTTGAAGGAAGGTTGCAAGTAGTATAGATTGATATGTGTAGGTCGCAAGCTAAAGTTTGGTAAGCGACAAGGTTTTAGGAAGACAAGAGTAAGGATAAGAAAAGGCAAGTGAGAAGGTGACGAGAATGAATAAGTTCTTGGGATTAAGCCCATGAAAACAAGAGAGCTGATGGTTCTCTAAGTTATAGAAAGCTCAGTATAGCCTGAATGAACCCAAAGGAGTCTAAGACTAGTAGCATTTAGAAGAGATGGAATGTTGCCTTGGTAGTGCAATGATGGTGTAATTGTGATAGATAAAGGATGACGTTTGGGCCTTCGATTGAGTAACGATTTGAAGAGGATTTCATGAATTATACGGAATTAAAATACCCACGTAAGGTGAATCACATTGGGATGCTACAAAATGTGATTATGGAAGTATAATATCGCCTCTACGTGGATCAATCTAATTACTCCAGATATCCCCGATGAGACGTGAGCCCTAGTGGCAGTGTCACGTAAGAAGTTTCAAGTTATCGGTGGTATATTGTAGATCAATATTGAGGCAAATCATAATGGATGGACAAAAGTCACAAAGTATGAGCTGAGATTAGGTCGTCATTCTTAAGATGAACAGTAATGAGGAAGCATTAAAGGACATAGATTTATACATATGGGGTAAGCAACGAAAGTAACCTGGAGTTTGGTAGCAGACCTCAATAAATTGAAGTAAGAGTTATGGTATATTATGACCTACTTAAATGCAGTAAAGTCATGCGGATAGATAACCGGGCCTATGAAATAAGATATAGCAATATTTGTAAGTTCGACAAAGTACCGAGCGAAGAACTTCAAGTATACCTATAGATGCCCAGAGGGACATCTTGTCAAGCTCTGTATATGTTTACAAAGTGAGGCCTAGAGATTGGCTAAAAGCTGGAGGGAAAAGGAGAGAAGAGTCGCATAGGCGCACTTACAAAGTCAGAGTCATACAGGGTGCATGACAGGAGGTAGCAACAGTTACGAGATTGGAAAGATTTCAACCACAAGTCATGGTATGAGAAAGAGGACTAAAGGGGGGAAATACCCTAGACTTTGGAATTATTCACAGAACGGTTGCCTAGATGGCAAGGAGAGTACTAAAGTATTCGATAGACATAAGTTATGAAAATGATAAGTGCATCAGTCAACATTCGAGGACGAATGTTCCAAAGGAGAGAATCATGTTACACCCCATGTTCTCGTACATGAAAGTATGCCATAAGTGAATTGATGAAAGCTCAGGAATTAGGTGTTACATCCCACATTTTCGGACGTTAAGGTTTCGTCGTAAAGTTAATCGACGCAAGCTCGGGAATGAGATTATTTTGCGATTAGAAGTATTATGCTATTTCAAACCAAGGATAAGTAAATTCGTGAAGGTGAGAGGGTAAGCAAATCGAAGAAAATGAATTTCGTCGAAATTTGATATTTTGGGGTAAAATACGGTCCGAGCTATAATACCCGATATTTATGGACTAGTGCCATACAAGGTACTACATGACCATGATAGTAAGGTGTACAAGGTATGTTAAAAGTGAGTAATATTTTAAGTAATTTGATATAATTTTTAATCATGTGGGTGATTGGTTAATTATTGGATAATAGGATATTACCCAATTAATTAAGGAGTTATATTGGATAAAGATTAAGGGCATGAGGTGGCAGCCAAACATCTCTTGAATTATGACCCATAAACCATACTTTAAGGTGGCAAAATCTTGGGAATTAATGGCTTAGTCACCTTGTCAAATTTGGGCCCACATCATATATATGACATATCAAAACTTAAGAGACATTCTAAAGTAACGTGAAGACTTTCCAATTTAAACTTAACATGATGACCTTCCAATTTAAACTTACTTAGAAAGCCTCTTTAATTTGGTAACGTGAGAATTTTATCATCTTTCACAAATTCAATAAGATTTCATGGCAATTCATCGAGACATTCTTAGTATCTTAGCAACGTGAGATTTTGCGATTCTAAGGGAGTACGGTGCAATCTTTCTCAAGAATATCATACGGATTTTCCCCTACTTCTATCCGCCGTTTCGTGTTTTCGCAATCAACGGGTGTTAAAGGGATTGTCAAGAAAATCGGTTCAGTTATGTTAAGGCTATCCCTTCTTTCTTTTTGGCATGATCTATACAACACGAACAAAATGAGCAAATGCACAAATTCCATAAATGACTCTATTCATAGAAGTATTAGAGATGTCTATGTTCTTGAATTCCCATATGTCTTATTATTCTATCGTCTGTTCATGGGTCTCAGAAAATACGTAAGTTGATAAAGTTTGTTTCAAGATATTAATCAGAGGTATAATGGTCTTATGACGTTCCGAGAGGTTTTATTGACATACTTCTCATGCATTGCATTCATTTATACATGTACAATGACCCATGACCAGGCAGTGTTATATACGCGTATATATGTATATTATATGTATATGGGATATGGGAAAAGGGTATGGCATTATATACGCACCACCACCAATCAGCTGGTATACATTGATGATTTGCCCACAGTGGCCGAGATGATATGATGGGATGCCCTCAGAGGCTTGATGATGCTATGAACACATGTACCTATGCACGACATGACATTCATAGGCATATGCATGACACTATGAGTATTCCATTATTTACAGAGTTATTCAGACTTACATGTCGAGTCTTTTACTTCATGTTTCTCTCATGTCTATTATTTATTGATTTTCATTCCTTACATACTCGATACATTATTTGTACTGACGTCCCTTTTGCCTGGGGATGCTGCGTTTCATGCACACAGGTTCTGATAGACAAGTCGAGAGTCCTCCAAGTAGGCCATCAGATCAGCGGAAGATGTTGGTGCGCTCCATTTGCTCCGGAGTTGCTTGTATGGTCGGTATGATTTAGACGTGTATTGCTTGGTATGGCGGGGCCCTGCCCCGACCTTTGCGATAAGTATGTACTCTTAGAGGCTGTAGATAGATTCGTGTATAGGAATACTTGTATGGCCTTGTCGGCCTATATTTTAAGTATATAATGGATCACATTGGCCTTATAGGCCTGTATGTCACATATATGAGTTTTTATATCAGGTTGGGTCGTCCTATATTGAGTATTCCTCTATGTTTATTCTGGTTAGCTCATGATGACCCGTTTTTCCCATTTGCCAATGAAAGTACAATAAAAATGATATGTTATGCTGGTACTCGGCTGGGTAAGGTACCGGGTGCCCGTCGCGGCTCATAGGTTTGGGTCGTGACAGCCGTTTGGGCTAAAAAAATGTCGGTGCTACTTACCAACGCCTAGTGAATCGAATGTTTGAAGAACAAATAGGTAAATCAGTGGAGGTATATATTGACGATATGCTAGTTAAGTCCCTGCGCACAGAGAACCATTTGACACATTTGCAGGAAACTTTCAACATATTAAGAAAATACAACATGAAGCTCAATCCTGAGAAATGTGCATTTGGGGTAGGTTCGGGCAAGTTCCTCGGCTTTATGGTGTCAAACCAGGGAATCGAGATCAACCCTAATAAAATAAAGGCAATCAAAGGTATCACAGTCGTGGACAGCGTTAAGGCCATACAATGATTAACAGGGCAAATAGCCCCTTAGGCCGGTTCATCTCGAGGTCTTCAGATCGAAGTCACAAGTTCTTCTCATTACTAAAAAAGAAGAACAATTTCGCTTGGACCCCGGAATGCCAATAGGCGTTGGTAGAGTTAAAGCGGTATCTTTCGAGCCCACCATTGCTTCATACTCCGAAGCGGACGAGCAACTCTACTTATATTTGGCAGTCTCGGAAGTCGCGGTAAGTGGTGTCCTAATTCGAGAAGAGCAAGGTACGCAATTTCCTATTTACTATGTTAGTCAAACTCTAGGTGAAGTCAAGACCTGGTACCCACACTTAGAAAAATTAGCGCTTTCTCTAATAAGTGCCTCTAGGAAATTAAAACCATATTTTTAGTGCCACCCAATTTGTGTGGTCACCACTTACCCTCTTCGTAATGTTCTGCACAAGCCCAAACTCTCGGGCCGATTGGCTAAATGGGCCATCAAAATCAGTGGGTATAATATCGAGTATCAACCCCGAACAGCCCTCAAGTCTCAAATCTTGGCAGACTTCGTGGTCGGCTTCACGCCAGCCCTCGTACCCGATGTCGAAAAGGAACTTTTGTTAAAAACGGGTACATCTTCGGGGGTGTGGACCCTTTTTACCGATGGTGCTTCTAATGTGAAGGTATCCGGGCTAGGCATCATTTTGAAGCCGCCCACAAGCAAAACAATTAGACAATCTATCAAAACCCCTAAGTTGACTAACAATGAGGCCGAGTATGAGGCCATGATTGTAGGTCTCGAGCTGGTTAAAAGTTCGGGAGCAGAAGTCATCGAGGCCAAATATGACTCCATACTTGTGGTTAACCAAGTCAACAGGACTTCGAGGTTCGAGATGATCGATTGCAGAGGTACTTGGACAAGCTGCACCGATGCCCTTGCCAATTTGGGGTCATCAGTCGAAGACGACGAAATTAGCTCGGGGACTGTCGTACAGCTTTCAAAGTCATTAGTCGAAGAAGGTCAAGCCGAAATAAACTCCATAAGCTTAACTTGGGATTGGAGGAACAAATATATCGAGTATCTAAAAAGCGGAAAGCTTCCATCGGACCCTAAGGAATCGAGGACTCTGCGAACAAAGGCTGCACGATTCACATTGGTCGAAGACGGAACATTGTACAGAAGGATGTTCGATGGACCGTTAGCAATATGTTTGGGTCCGAGAGACACCGACTACGTCCTACGAGAAATTCACGAGGGTACTTGCGGGAACCATTCCGGTGCCGGATCACTGGTTCACAAAGTCATCAGAGCAGGGTATTATTCGGCCAATATGGAAAAAGATACTAAGGAGTTCGTCCGAAAATGCGACAAATGCCAAAGACATGCACCCGTGATCCACCAGCCCGGAGAGCAACTTCATTCAGTCCTATCCCCATGGCCGTTCATGAAATTGGGAATGGATATCGTCGGCCCTCTGCCATCGGTCCAAGGTAAAGCTAAATTCATTCTATTTATCACTGACTATTTCTCTAAGTGGGTTGAAGCACATGCTTTCGAGAAAGTGAGAGAAAAAGAATTCATAGACTTCAATTGGGATCACATTGTACGCCGATTCGGGATACCCGCCAATATCGTATGCGACAATGGAAAACAATTCATCGGTAGCAAAATAACAAAGTACCTCGAAGATCACAAGATAAAAAGGACCATGTCAATGCCATATCATCCTAGTGGGAACGACAGGCCGAATCGACAAACAAGACCATCATTCACAATCTAAAGAAAAGGTTGAACGACGCTAAGGGAAAATGGAGAGAAATTTTGCCCGAAGTCCTTTGCCGTATCGAACAACGACAAAATCCAGTACGGGGGAAACACCATTCTCCTTAGTATATGCGCTGAAGCACTAATTCCGGTCGAAGTCGGGGAACCTAGTGTCAGGTTTCGATACACAACGGAGGAGTCAAATCACGAGGCTATGAAATACAAGCCTCGAATTGCTAGATGAAAAACGGGAAGCCGCCCTTGTTCGAATGGCCGACCAGAAACAGCGAATCGAGAGATATTACAATTGAAGAGCCAATCTTCGACACTTCAAAATTGGGGACTTAGTCCTGAGAAAAATCACTGTCAACACTCGAGACCCAAACGAGGGAAAGCTCGGTCCAAACTAGGAGGGACCGTTTCAGGTCCTCAACCTCGTCGGAAAAGGATCTTACAAACTTGGCACGATGAACGGCGAACAATTGCCAAATAATTGGAACATATCACTCCTCAAACGATATTATTGCTAAGGTATGACCTTCTCCTTTTTCATTTGTATTTTATACTAACTTGTTGCAGGTGTTCGATCGAAGACATCGAAGTTCTCTCCAAAAATGAAGTCCTTAGGTCTGAAAGCACGCGGTGCGCTCTTTTTCCCTTCCACCGGCTTTTATCCCAAATGGGTTTTTACAGCAAGGTTTTTAATGAGGCAACCATTGTTCGTGATAACTTATAGAAATTCAACAGTATCCGAGGCTTCTTTACAATCAACCTCGAATACTGGGGAGCATCACCCTCGGATGTTACGTTTTCAAGGAAAATACTTCGTGTCAACAGGGTCTCGATAGGTAAATTTTGTAAAGGGCCAAACAGTCAAATGAACCTTGTCCATGTAGATTACTCGAGACCAAATGAAAAAACATGTACGCATGAATGATCTATTGAAAGAAGTATTGTTTTCCTTACCTGATGTTCCATGCCTTAGTGAAATTTCTACTTTACAATTTCATACTTATGATCTATTGCGGAAACTGGCTCAAACGCTGATCGCAACTAAATCTCGAACAATCAACCCCGTACTCGGGGACTGCCATCCAAAAATTGACTTTGCTCGAATTATTAAACTTCAAGATTATAAGACCTTAAAAAGGCAACCCTCGTATTTAGGGGCCACGACCATCCCACTCGGGGACTGATGCTTCGATCAAGTTTGAAGTGTAATTGAGAAACAAGCCCAAAGGGCAAATCTCAAGTTAAAGGCTATGACCGAACTAACACGGTTCGGAGACGTCCAAATTCCATAATAAAACAGGCCTTCCAATATTTTCATAAAACCGAATAAAGAAGGCTACCCTCGGCAAAATTACAAAGGTTTCGGTAACATCAACCCTCAAAAACCTCAAGGGGTACCAAATTGTTCGAACTCTCGAACAAGCTTATGCTAAGGTATAACAAAGTAAAGGGTTTCAATAACACTAACCCTCGCAAAATCCTAATGAGTACGGATTTACCTCGTACTAAGGCATAGCAAATTTATATGATTAAAGTTTTTAAGCCGAAAAGGGAAAAAATCCACTCTTTTAAGGCCATATCAGCCCAATCAAGAGCCTAAGGGCCATTATATTTTTTGAGTTCGAGAATACGCCCTCACTCAACTAAAACCTAAGGGTTTTTCTACTTCGAGTTTGAGCAAGTACTCACTCGGTTATAGAGACTATGTTAATCTGACTTCGATCAAGTTGCCTAAGTTTTGGATTCATAAACAAAATTTTCACAAGACATGAAGTGAGTTAAAATTCTCACAAGGTACAAAGTGTATCAAAATTGTCATAAGGTGAAAAGCAAATTGTAATTTTTGCAAGACAAAAGTCGGGATAAGAAAGGAAACGTTTTATAGATATATATGAAAAAATTTACATGGATCGGTCAGGATCCTACACAAAAATCCAAGAAGAGGAGAAATCCTAAGTGCTTAATTTTCCTCGGGAGCTGCGTCTTCGTTATCAGAATCCCATCCACTCGCGCTCCAGAGTCATCATCATCAGAAGAAAGCAACGCTTTAGCTTCGGCCTCGAGTACTTTCGCGTTCTCGATATCGACAGCAAGGTCAAATCCACAAGCATGGATCTCCTCGAGAGTCTCTCTTCGAGATCGGTACTTGGAATGCTTAACAGCCCAATATGATCGAGTCTGAGCGGTGCCAACCACTTCTCTCGCTCGAGCTTGAGCAACTTCAGCATCCAGTATATGGCCACGATCGCCTCCGCTTCAGCCTTTACTCTTTCTACCTCAGATGTGGTCTTTGCAAGATCGACAGCTAACCGAGCCTCGAGCTCCTCAATTTTCTTGGCTCAGGCCAAGCTTTCCTCCTTCATGCTTTGGAGTTGTCATTCGACCGATGACAGTTGAGCTCGAGCAATATCCTTCTCCGAGGCAAGACGGTCCATGTTTTGCTTCCACCCCAAAGTCTCTGCTTCATCATGTTGGCCTCCTCATGGAGTTGCTCGATCTTTCGGCCTTCTGTTGAACCTGCAGGATCAAAGTATTAGTCGTCGTTCCCGAGTTGATACATTGAACTTCTAAGAAAATTCTTCATTACCTGCTCAATCAGGTCGGTCTGCTCTTTGTGAGCTGTGGCTAGTTCAGCTCGGTGGTCCTTGATCTCCTCTTCTTTTTGCCCACTGAGAAGTTTGAGGGCATCTCACTCCTCCATGGGCCTTTTAAGATCGGCCTCACACCGGTTCAGCTCTGCCCGAGATTTAGATAATGCTTCCCGATGAAGCGAGAAGAAAGAAAGGAAATCAGGCAAGAGGAAACAAAGGCAAACGTAATATTGATAAAGGGATCTAAGGCTTACCTGGCTGAGGAGTCGTTGAGCCTCATCGAAGATACTCGATGCATCACCCATATCGGAAGCACATTCGACTCTCGTGAAGCAACCGTGAAAAAGGTCCTCCCCTTCATGGGCCATTCCCACATCAGGGGTCTCTATGGCCTGGGCTTCCTGAATTTGCCCCTCAAAAAATGCGGGGAGGGGCAGCGAATTGTCAACGTCTATTGCCCCAAGCAACTCACTTGGGGCATTCACTTCTTTCGAAGGGCCTCGGAATCGGCCCCTTCAAGCACATCCGCCGATTGCTCATCACGACGGGAGGCATCTTCAGCCTCTGAGGACTCGGGGTCTTTGCTCGGCCCTCAGAGATCTCCTCGATCCAAGGCTGAACCTCTTCGATCATCACTGGCTCAGTGGCCTTGGGGGCCTCGACGCTCCTCTTAGTTCGAGCTACTAGCTCGAAGTCAGCATCTTCATCTTCCTCTTCTTCCTCCCTTAGACGATGAGCTACATCAGCAGGCAGGGCGGCAGTGTCCTTTTTCGACTTGCGAGCCTTGTTCTTCTTGGGCTTTGGAGTATCGGAGGGCGAGACCCTTTTTCTTTTCTTTTGGCTTCGGGATCGGGGGCGAAACCTCTTACTCCCCGGACGGGGGCCTCATGACGACATCTTTCCCAAGGCCTATATGAAAGGAAATCAAGTAAGTATAAGATGGAAACATTTAAAGGCCATCAGATACGTAAAGAAAATGCTTATCGTTATTTTTTGCCTCCCATCGGCCCCTTGCTAAATCGCGCCATGATCGCTCAGCATACAAGGAGGTCGAAGCTAGGGTCCGAACCCAGCTCTCGAGGTCCGGAATAGCACCAGCATCCAAGCGACCGCTACATCACAGAAAAGGATGTCAATGAAAAGAAGTAAAGGAAACAAAATAGTAAATAAAAGCTAAAGGAAGGATCGAACTTACGCTCTATATTCCACTTCTCGGGAAATGGCATCTTCTCGCCCGGAATTAGGTCGAAAGTTTTCACTCGAACGAACCGATCCATCCACCCTCGATCCTTGTCCTCATCTATGCTCGAGAAAAACACCTTGGTGGCCTGATGCTGAAGCTTTATCAACCCACCTTGAAAAAGACGGGGCCTATACAGCCTGATGAGGTGGTCGAGGGTGAACGGCGTCCCTTCTTTTTTGCTCGCAAAAAATTGGAACAAAATGACAATCCTCCAAAAGGAAGGGTGGATCTGGCCTAGGGTTATTTGGCATTGGCGACTGAAGTCGATGATGATGGGATCGACAGGGCCCAACGTGAAAGGATAAGTGTAAACACTTAGAAACCCTTCCACGTAGGTAGTGATATCTTCCTTGGGAGACGGAATCACCACCTCTTTCTTTCGTCTTTCTTGACCTGCTCGAGGTCGCTCTCAGTTATCGAGCACATGTACCTAGACATTGGATCACACCGGCCATGGACAGAAGAAGTTTTCTCGACTTTGAAGTCGGAAGAAAGATCACACCCCATCTCCGGAACGCACTCCTCAGGGCACGGCTCCACCGGTGTTTTGTCGCCGGCCGGCCGCGATGAAGAGGCTTTCTCCTTTTGAGGAACAGTTTTTAATGTCTTCGCCATTTTAGTGTAAAGAAAGAAGAAGAGGATAAGGTTTGGTGTTTTGAGGAAGGGTTGGTAACGGAGCCTAGGAGACTATGCAGAACGGGAAGACTTGAAAGATGTGAAAAGCTTTGAAGATTTGCAAATAGACTTGAAGAACTCAAAGGGATTTTGGAAGATTAGTACAAGAAAAATTCAAAGTAAAGTTTGAGGAAGTGAGAAGAAGACCTATTTAAGGATTCATGGCGACGGTTCAAAGGCACTGGTAGTCGACCGCCAACTGACACTCATTAATGATTTTGGGAACTGTACCAACGGGACGTTTCGGTCTTTCGTCGCTTACGTCACGAGAATGATGTCATGATAGATCGAGGTACAAAATCGAAGGCTTAATTCGTTTCTTCTCATTACATTCCAAGAAACGAGGGGACTATCTGTATACGATTAAAATCGGGCCTACCCGATTGTGCTATTTGATCGAGAACAGGGGACTGTATCGAGTGTTAGCCTCGTAATAGATCAGACCAGAACATGAAGACGAGGTATCAAGTCCAATGATCGAGGTGCTTGTCGAGATCGAGACCAACAGCGATCGAGGCCAAATATGACAGACTTCAAGCAAAGCGCGATAACGGAAAAGCGAGATATCCGTTACCAGCCGGAGATCATGGCGTAAATCTCGGAACAGATCAAATCAGGGGCGATTATCTTGGTAATCATGGGATTTACTTCCGGAATTAGAATTGTACCATAAATAGGATTCCTCTACTATATAAAGGGGATCCTAATCATCTTGTAAACACCTTACATTCGCGCAGATCAAAGCAATACAATATTCTCTCTTTAATTTATATTCCCTTGTTTATCAGTTTGTTGCATTTTAACTGTACTTGCATAACTAGCTCGAGGGTATTCGAGCTCGGGGGCTAAGCTCTGTTCAAACACTGGTTCGCCTCATATTATTATTAATTTCTATTATTACTTTTGCATTTGTTAATTAGTACTAGGTGAAATCTCGTATCTTAAAACCACATTATAAGTTTAATTGTTATCAGGATTTTAGGATAAACAACTTTTGAAAAAAAACACTTATCAAAATAAGCTCATTTCTCTAGCTTGGCTAAACAGGCTATTATAAATGGCATTGTATTATATTAGGACTTATATATCACATTCTCTTATTGCGACCGGTCTTCTTTTGCGTTTTGAGGTACGGAAGGAACCACGTCAGAATCGCACACAAAAGTAAACGTAATGAATCTGAAGGGATGAAGAGCAAAGGGTAGAAGCCATGACTCTGCTCCAGCTTCCCCATCCTTCATCCTCCACTTTCATAACCCTCCCAAAGTTTTCTCCCAGTCGAAGTATACTCAATCCCTTTGCGCGCCACAAAGCTTCATGGCAGGAGGTCTGTGTTTTTTGTTGTTTTTTGCTTCTTCTGGTTGTAAATAGCTAACCCGTTTTATTGAATTGAAGCTCGCCGGCGTTTTGGTATTCTCAGCGATTCCATTCACCGCCGTCAAAGCTATCGCCAACAGTACCTTCGGCGAAACACTCCGTAAACGCTTGGAAGAGAAAAAGAAGGCAGCAGTAGAGAATTCCGCAAAGTTCAGGGCACTTGCACAAATGGCGAGAAACGATAGGTAATCATCCTATCCCTATGTCGTGGTAAGCCATGCCCCTTTTTTTTCTACCCTCTTACATTTTACTGTATGTACTTATTTTGCCAAGAGTTATTTCCTGCTGGAAGTGAATTATCAACTGTATTAAAAGCATAGTACAATATGGTGGAGAAAACCATGAAAAGGAAGATGCAGACTTTCTTAAATGTGACAGTAGTACATTTACTGCGTTCAGCCGTGTACTTTTCAAGACTATGATAACCAGTCTTTTGTTAGATTATACTGTATAAATCTCTCTGCCCATGCTTAGAATTTTTTGTCTGCCTACATTAGATACATATCCACTTTGTTTTTACAACTGCAAGGAATTCACTAACCTGTAAATCTATTATCTCTACTTTGCAGTATCTGGTATGGAGAAGATCGCCCCCGCTGGCTTGGTCCAATTTCTTATGACTACCCTGCTTATCTTACCGGGGAGCTACCGGGGGACTATGCATTTGACATCTGGGGGTTGAGCAAGGATCCCATGGCCCTCCAGAAGTACTTTAAGTATGGAATTAGCCTTTTGCTTCTATTAGTTGGTTCGGAATTGCTTTTGTTTCGAGTAGATACCGATGATACAGTGTTTTTATCAACAAGAGCAGCAGCATATTTCATAAGTTGAATTTTGACTTTTTACTCTTAGCTTCCCATTAAAGAAATGAACATTGTCAGTGCTTTCGATAAGCTATTAAGAAATATCCATGATAGTTAGCGATTAGGTGATTGGTAAAATTTCCTACCCTCTTTTAGTGGAAATAAAGTAGACATGTTTCTTGAGAAAAAGTTGTAGCCAAAACATGTTAGAGATTGTTATTTGTGGGGAAGGGGCAAAAGAGTTGCAAAATTTGTACGTGATAAGGATTTAGGGCCATGCATAGACATGAAAGTTGTCTACTTCCATACATGTTTGAGATGAGAGATTGAATATTTTCCAGCGTGGATGTTTAGCAGAGTTCTCGATTTATAACCTTTTGGCATTCTCGAAATATCAATAACACACACTCACACAAACTATTCTTGTTCAGTAACCATGGAGAAGCTCAGTTAAATTGCTCTTGGAACTTATTTCAGTTGTCATGGTTGCTTCACAGTTACGAATTATTACACGCCCGGTGGGCTATGCTGGCTGCTCTTGGTGCTTTGATTCCTGAACTGTTAAACCTGACAGGACTCTTTCAGTTTGTGGAACCTGTTTGGTGGCGTGTGGGATATTCAAAGCTTAAGGTTGGTATCTTGTATGTATCTGCTGTTGCTAGACTTCCCTAGGTTAACAGGTGATGCTATCATTAGCTATTATTAAGAGTCCCGATACCCCCATGATTAAGCTTTGGCCTGCTAAATTAAGGACCAAATGATCACCCTTTCTCCTACAAACAATTTGCTAAAGTGTGATGCAAAGTATAATTCTGGTAGTTGTAACATATTTTACACAATGTTTAGAGATGAAACAGTTGTTAGACTCTTTACTTGTCTTTTTCTCCAAATAGTCTAAAGTTTCCTTTAGTTTTGATGTACTCAAATGGTCCAAACCAAATTTCTCTTTACAAGTTTGGGTACACTTCTTGCTACTTATCATGCACTTTTTATTTTGACTGCTGAAAGGATAAACCATCTTTCTTCTGCTGGGGGCTTATGGTGGTATCTTTCATTTAACGCAATGATTTAGTTGGTAGCTTAAAGTTTTTAGCTCAATTAGCAGCCACTGCTGACTTCTTCATAGGAAGCGTATATAAGCAGTTTTCCTGAGGCTCAGATCTATAAATACAGATAGCCTTTTAATGGAAATGTTCAAATAGAGCGGCACTAATATAGAGGATTCATACAGTCGACCCCTTGGTGTGTGTGTTTGTAGGGGGGGGGGACAATATATGTATTGGTAAAAAATAGAGAAGGGATGAAGGTTAAAAACTTGCTTAGTGTGTAAGTAAGATGGAAAAGAAGACGGTAGGTTAAAAGAGGAAGTAGCTGCAGCAGTCGCGAGAATAATATGGAGGAGAAGGAAGAAGATAAGAGAGCGGAGATGATATTAGAGAAGGATAGCAAAGCAAGGAACTGAAAGAGGTGGAGGAGGAGAAAAGAATAAGGTTTGTCATATAAAAGTATAAGTGGCTGGAAGCAGCAGTACGGAACTAAAAGGGGAAAGGAGCAGAGCAGAGAAAGGAGAGAGATGGACATAATAGTGAAATATGGGAGTGGAAAGCAATGGCAGGTATCTGGTGGTGTCTCTAAGTGTAGAAATAGCAAAAGGAATTCAAGGAAGAGAATGTTCGCCAAGTCAGAGAAAGAAGGGGAATTTAGAAAGATTTGAGCTAGTGAATTACAAGGAGGAATAAAAAAGAAGAAGCGGTAGTTGAAAGAATAATGGGAAGGGTGCGTGAAGTAGAGAAGAGGAGGAGAGGATGAAGAATTTCATTAGCAGCTAGGGAAATGGGAAAACAGGAGAATAGGTGAGGAGAAGAGTCTGAAGGAAGGAGATGAGGAGTACCAGAAAAAAGGAAAGTGATAACTGAAGGCACTAAGTTCCTTAAAAGTTAACCTATTGAATCTACAGTTTATATATATCACAGAAGTAGCAAAACTATACTGGGATTTTCCATTGTAAAAATACTATAACAAAGAATTAGATTGTGGTTGTGTCTAGACTTGTATTAGGTGTGACATACTAGGACCAAACTCCCTCCCCAGTTAAAGGACCTTTGTATATCGTCCCAAACAACTCATGTCTAATGTGCAAGTAGGTGAGAATCAGATGACCAGACAATGATATAATCATGCAACAAGTAAGATAACAACTAGAGTAACATATTCCAAAAGCATCTTAATGTCTTCCCAACTATTTGTATGGAATGGTTTTGTTTTATGATGAGCCAAAGGTCCACTGGAGATTGCTATTCTTGGCAAAATTATTATTCAACGCTTCCTTGTTCTGGGTTATGAGTAACATAATTTAAAGAGATCTCACAGGAGTTTTGTTCTAGCAAGTATAGAAAATTTCACTTTATAATTCTGTTCAAGTTCTAGGAATTTAGTGGTTAACATGCAAGTACTCATTGATATGTATCATCCACCTTCATATAAGTTGGCATTTGGCAAACTTTGAGGTGTCTGTTTTGTGCCTTAAGCATGGACAAACTTTTGTTAATCTAATTTGTGCATATCATTGTTTTGTACTGAGATATATCCGTGGGACTGGGACCTGATTCTGGTGATTGCTCGCTATTTTATCAAATATCCGTTGGATTATTGAACCCCTAATGACCTGATGAATTCAGTATCCAGAACTTATGGCGTGTGCCTTTTCTCTTATTTACTGCTCCCCATCTTTTTCCAGGGAGATACACTTGACTACCTAGGGATCCCTGGACTCCATTTAGCTGGAAGTCAAGGAGTCATTGTCATAGCCATTTGCCAAGCCCTTTTGATGGTGAGTATAAATACTTGCTCTGTGTGTATCTTTCTAGTAACAATTTTGATGCCTAATGCTTATCAGTGGCGTTCTCAATTTACTGCACTGCAAGTCCGCAACTGGCTGCCAGGAATAGAAGTTCGGTTTAGATAATTCTGTTGATTCATGAAAACCTTTTAATACGCATGATACTCCAGTCTAAGGTAATTTTCCTAATTTCTGTTTCGATTGTTCCAAAATCGTTTCCTCTTCTTGAGGTGGACTCCCTACAATGCTTTTGCTACAACTTATTTATTTAAAAAGTAATATGGGATTTGCTTTTAAACTAAATCAGTTAAACTCCTCTAAGGGTTAGTTCGAAATCAACTTTTTAAAGGTCTACTTCAAGTTATATACAGTAATTACTTCTGACCTCAAGTGCTCCGTCTAGTAAAAGCAGGATACTTGGAAATGGGACACATCCCAGACCCTCCTTGTGGGATTTCGCTGGTTTTTTTTGTTGTTGTGTTTTTGTTGGATATGGGACACAAAGAGTAGTTAATTGTGTGCACAACTCCATCGGAAGTCTTTATCCACGTGAAACTTTGCCCAATTTTATCTACCAAGGCATATGCCACACAAGATTTTATCAAACCCTAAGTGAGGAAGAATGATAGAGATCGGCCTCAATGCAATAATTAGCGGTTTCTGGTGGTTGAACCTTTCTATATCTCTGATAGTTGAAGTTTATAGACTCTTATCTGGCAAGGGGTATCGGTGGAGTCTTATTTTCTTTTCAATATCTATTTGCTGGTTGCCTAGGTTCATTTTTTAAACTTTGATGTAATCTCTTGGCTCCTTTTATCCTTCTTTAGGCCATTGGTCAATATTTGTTTTGAACTATAGTGTTTCAGATTACCTCGAAGATCCTGCTTCACATTGCTAGACCCAGCTTTGTGATGAAAGTTTTAGTGGAAAAAAAGGTTTTCTGGTTATCTTAATTCTTCATGTCAAAGGTGCAGTCTGTTTTGCAATGCACTCAATGTGTTAAAAGGTAGGCATTTTGCTGTCAAGGAGATGATTGAGAGTACAGTGAATCTATGAGCCGAAGGTAATCTGAGCTTTTGGCTCATGTTACTATTCTCCAAGATTAAGATATCAACCCTATAGATCAAGCTCTTTCTAGAAAGGGAAGTACAATATAGCTTTATGTTCAAATTTCATTCATACAGCTGATACTTGATTGGTTAAAATGATTGATGAATTGCTGCTTTCATCTGCCATATTTGTCATGATAATTTAATTGTGCCAGTCTCAACCAATGCAGCTGGTTGAGAGAGTGAAGATTCTGTTGCAAACTTTTAATGCTGCGTTGACATAAAGGAGAAATGTTGATCTTAAGTTCCAATTGAATATGTCTCTGTTTTTGCAATCAAGGAACAATTTGCTACTTATTTCCCTTAAAATCCTAGACTCCTAGTGCCTGATGACATATTGGATACTTACATGTTTGCCATAGCTGGTGAACATGTTGAAACAATTTTCATGGAGATAATCCCACGCCTAGGGAAGAATTTAAAGGACAAAAAATTTCCTATATAAGAAGAAACCACTATCTGTAGGAAGTGGACTTGAGAAGTGTGGCTTTTTTCACATTACTAATGGGGAATGTGACTTGACTTTCTTCTTGCCTTGTAATTGCCTGTTCTTTTCATACTTTTTGGGTGCATAGGTTGGACCAGAATATGCAAGATATTGTGGGATTGAGGCTTTGGAACCCCTAGGGATTTACCTGCCTGGTGATATCAATTATCCTGGAGGTGTTCTTTTTGATCCACTGAATCTCTCTGAAGATCCAATGGCTTTTGAAGAGCTAAAGGTGAAAGAAATAAAAAATGGTCGCCTTGCTATGGTTGCCTGGTTAGGCTTTTATGTCCAAGCGGCTCTTACAGGTAAAGGCCCCGTGCAAAACCTTCTGGAGCATATTTCAGATCCATTTCACAATAACTTGCTCTCTCTTCTAAAGTCTCTGTAGATATTTTAGAGTTCACTTACCCAAGTTGACTGCCAGCTATATTTGTTTTGTCTTATTTGTATTGTAACACTGTAATACATGAGCTCCCTAGTTTATCTAAACTATCTTCTAAAAATAACATCGTACATTGAAAAGGTAAAAACATTTTGCACCAGAAGAGTATTCGAGGTTGTCTGTATCCAGCACAATTAACCTTATATGATCTTGTTTGTAATGGGGTGTAGAAAAGACTCAAGTTCTGGAATTAACCATATAGCTTCTGTTTATGATGTGATGTAAATGATAGGGAAGAAAATATACTTCTTTTACATGTGTGGCACGCATCCTTTTTTGTAATATGTAGAAATTTGCTCATTCTGTATCACTTGAAAGTTTCAATAAGTTAACTTACTAAACAATTTAATGAATTATTGTTTTCAAGTCCTTTAAGAAGAATATTAAGGAATTTTTAATTAGCATTTTTCCCACTTTCTTGAGAGTGAAAGAAAATGGGAAAGGGGGAAGGGGTTTGGAAATATTAGTTGGGAGATAAGGGGGCTCCCTATGCATCCTTCATGCAATCCTTCTTCTGCTAGTGCTTCTCCTTCCTCTCCCGATGTTCTGAACCAGAGCTTCTCCGACGCCTTCTCCTAATCCTTCAATAAGACCTCCAATAAATTCAATAAAAACTTGAGAAGCAAGACGAGCAGCAGTCCCAAGCACATTGGGCTTTTCAGGAGGCTTGATTCCATATTCTTGGAGGCCGTTGATCATGGATTTAGCACACATTGCATGAAGATGGTAGTCACAGACTGTGCAGCTGTACACTCGACCTGATGATCTTTTCTTCTTGCATGCACTGCAGACCATTCCTGATTGATCATTACCACCTGATAAAGCATTTCCTGGTGGTAAGACTTTAAGTGGGTGTGGGTGAATGGGAAGTTTAACCTCGGTGGAAAGCATGGCACAACAGGGATGCATTTGGAAATTGCAGGAGTTGACTCTGCATCTAAATGTGAACCCTTTGGTGGATTTGCCGCAGACATCACACCTTGGCCACGTTATTCCAGCTTTAACTGATTTGTTTAGGAAAAGAAGATATGGAATTCTGGGGATGAGAAAAGTATACCAAAGAATATATATAACGCATTTAAGCTTGTAGAAGCATATATCTTAACAAAAAATGTACCATTTTGTTCAGGAAACATGTGTACCTTGTTTAGGTTTAGCATGGAAGACGAGTTGGTGTTGGCCATGGAAAGGATGAGCCTTAAGAGAGGGTGGAGATAAGGCACAAAAGTGATGAAGCTGAAAATCACAATCTTGGCATGCATACCTACGGCCAGCGCCAAACTCCCTGCAACCGGAGCAAGTAAATAGTTCCGAGAGAGTAATCTCAGCAAGTGGGTGCTTTGAGTGAGTATGATGAACAATGGTTCCATTGTGATTAGCATGAATCCCGTCGTGATCATCAGGTGGCTGGGGCGATGTTGGGAACTCTATGTAGGTTGGAGTGGGAGATGGCTGGTTACCACCCTTGGTCTTTGCAGCCGAGGAATGAGCAGAGGCAGCTGAGAGTGGAGCTTGTGTCAACGAGAACGAAGAGGTATTATTGAATCTTTTCATTGCTACTAGAGATGTCCCTGATCCCCTCAGGGGCTTTATGTTGTTGTTCTTCATCATGTTTTTGTTTGGTTCCAAAAGTGAAATTCTGAAGAACCTTAAGAGTTGAGTGTGAGCTAGCTCATATATTTATGCTTGGTCGGATGCCTGGCTACAGAGAATTTCTCTTGGCTTATCAAGTTAAATTAGTCGTGGATACAGTAGGTTGATTGACAACGTAAAAATAATCTAATTACGACGAATCATTTTTGAATGAATAGATATAGATGAATCATAAAGTTGATACAACTAATTGGAATTGAGGCATAAGGATTGATTTATGAGGTGAAACCAAAATGAAGCAATTACATTTGGTCGATAAAGTCAAAGATTAGCTTTTAAGGATTTCTTTGGTAGTGGACAAGTTTGAATTTTGAGGGAAAATGAGGCCCCTCTACCTAGTCCCTTTTATTCTCTGCAACAACAGGAGCAATATTTTCCAATCAAGCCTGTCTTTTTTTTTCTTCCTTTTTCTGTCTTTCTTACTACACCAGTAGACAACAAGAGCCATGGCACGAATCAAAATCCTTTCTGGGAAGATACTTATTCTGGTATAAAGTAGAGGTGTTGAAAATGTAAATAAAGCTGCCTTCTGAATTTTCTTTCGGGGAATTGCTTAAAAGAGGTGGCCACGTTCAACAAGGGGATTTCATTTATATTGTAGATTAGAGATCAAGATTTCTATCTTATTCTAATTTGCATAAAAGCTAAAAACTATTATTGTAGATGGTAGATTTTAGCGGTCTTTTCCTCTGTTGTCGAATCTATAATTCTATATGATCAATAATTTATTGTAGTTGGTTGGACTTTGTGTTCCCTATGACACCCAATTATTGCTAATTCCATTCCGGATGCTTCATAATACTGCTATTTTCTCATACGTAGATTCCAATCACAAACTAACAACATATATCGTTTTTCTTTATTTTCCTTTTTAGTTACTTGATTTGAAGGTAATATATGACATTTAATTATGTCGTATGTACTTCCAATATATCTGCATAATGTAACTGTAACGATCAGGAATTTCAATATTAGTCTTTTCAAAGTTGTATTATTCGCAATTTATCCCTCTTTCTTCCATTGTTGATTGTCATCTCTCATTCCCACTTTGGTTACGTAATTGTGTCATTTGGTTCTCAAATATGTAAATGCCCAAGGGCCAAAACTGTCGATCATTATCTCCCTTTAATGTCGTACCAGCTACCCCCCCCCCCCACCCCCACCCCTCATCACACACAAAAAAAGACTATTGTATGTGTAATTTATCTTTTTTCTTATCCAGCTGTTTTTCTAGTCCCTACATTAATTTAGTACGAAGTCTAAAATATTGTAATTAACTTTTTGTTGTATTAGTAGTAGTAGTAGACGAAACTATAAAATTGTTCATACAAACTAGCTTGAGAAGGAAACAGCACTGTTCAAATTCATCCCAATCAGTTGAAATTGATAAGAGAATAAGCAAATAAGGAAGAAGGAGAGAGTGCCGAACAGTTTTCTCTCATTATCAAATGAATAGAATGCCTAATCAGTAAGCTATACAAGTATATTATATACTAACTCTAGCTGCTATATTTAAGTTAATGGACAGTTGTCAACTAACTAATACCAGCTGTCAACTAAGGCACTAAGGCACAGTAATGCATGTTACTAACTCCTCTACACCCTCCCTCAAGCTAGGTGAAATGAAGATGTTCTTCATTCCTAGCTTGGACACCAAGTAAGAATGTTGCGCCTTTGTAAGACCTTTAGTAAGCACATCGGCTTGTTGCTCAGCAGAGGAAAGGTAAAGAGTAGCCACCAAACCTTGCTGCACTTTCTCCCGAATAAAGTGACAGTCAATGTCGATATGCTTAGTGCGCTCATGGAAAACAAGATTAGCAGCTATTTGAATGGCAGACTTGTTGTCACAAAATAGAGACACAGGGAGTTGAAAATCAACAGACTATTCCTTGAAAGCCAATGATCCAAACAATCTCAGCCACCGTAGAAGCGAGACTCCTATACTTTGCTTCAGCAGAGCTTCGAGAAATAGTTGTCTGTTTCTTGGAATTTCAAGAAATCAGGGAGTCACCAAACTTCAAATGTAACCAGTGATAGACCTCCTTGTGTTGGGACAAGAGGCCCAATCAGCATCGCAATATGCAACCAACTTATTAGAACCAGTCGCAGACAAGAAAATACCAAGACCAGGCTCTCGTTTGACATATCTCACGATTCTGTGAGCTGCCTCCATGTGAGACACCTTAGGAACCTGTATGAATTGACTCAGACATTGCGCAGCAAAAGCAATGTTTGGTCGAGTAATGGTCAAGTGGAGAAGCCTGCCAATTAATCTGTAATAACTGGAAGGATCGAGCAGAAGACAATCAGCTGATTGACCGTAGTGTTGATCGTATTCAGCAGAAATAAGCTTGACATTTATATCTATGGGTGCACCAAGAGGCTTAGAACCAGTCAGCCCCATGTCTGAAATAAGCTCTAAAGCATATTTCCTCTGATGCATCACAATACCAGTCTTGTTTCTAGCGAACTCAATACCTAAGAAGTATCTGAGTTCCCCCAGATCTTTAATCTTGAAATGTTGCTGCAAAGCATCCTTGGTCTCTTGAATTAGCTGAGCATCATCTCCAGTTATAAGGAGATCATCGACATAGATCAGAACAACCACCATCTTGCCAGCAACCTTCTTAGTGAGCAAGGAATAATCGAAATGACTTTGAGAAAACCCTGAAGAAATCAATGCAGTAGTCAACTTAATGTTCCATTGTCTAGAGTCTTGCTTAAGTCCATAGAGAGACTTATGCAGCCTACAAACAGAATGTTTCCCTAAGGGAGCAAAACCTTGAGGGAGCTCCATATAAACTTCTTCATGTAGGTCGCCATGTAAGAAAGCATTAAAAACATCCATCTGATGTATGATCCATCCCTTAGAGGCAACCAAGGAAATCACAGATCTTACAGTAACCATCTTCACCACGGGTGAGAATGTCTCTTGATAATCGATACCCTCTTTTTAGTTGTATCCCTTTGCCACTAATCGTGCCTTGAACCTCTCAATTTTACCAGAGGCTTGAAACTTGATTTTATACACCTATTTACACCCTATGGCCTTCTTACCTTTGGGAAGAGGCACCATTTCCCAAGTTTTATTGGCCTCCAATGCCTGTATTTCAGCTTTCATGGCATCTCTCCATCTACTATCTTTAGTAGCTTCATGATAATTTTTGGGTTCCACCTCAATGGAAGATTTGGCAATATAGCTTTGATAAGAGGTAGACAGACCAGTGTAGTATAGCACAAAGGAAATAGGGTAGAGACAAGTATTAGTAGTAGGGCGACCATTATCTGGTCGGACGAAATCCTTGAGCCAAATAGGGGGTCTACTAGTTCTGTCCGATCTTCTCAAACTAGGAAATGGTATGTCTTCGTAAGCTGGTGCAATAGCTCCCTGGTCGGCATTAGAAGATGGTGGTGGTTCACCTGCAGTTGAGATTGCATCTGACATCGCCTCTCGAGACTGTGGAGGTTCTTCTGCTGTTGTAACTATAGCCGGCAGCACTTCTGGAACATCCTGGGTGTTCTGAACTGGAAATAAATTAAGAGGTTGGCCATCAGATAAATGCTTCTGAACAGGACATTGCATCTGTTGAATACCCGACATCATTTGAAAAGGATACATATCTTCCTAAAACACAACATCCCTACTTAAAAATATAGTTTTGTTCACCAAATCTAACAACTTGTATCCCTTTTGAGCAGCCACATAACCCAGCACAACAACCTTAATGGCCCTTGGAGCAAATTTGTCTCTTCTAGTCAAGCTAGTAGCATAACATAGACATCCAATAACCCTCATATGCGAAAGATTAGGTGGCTTCCTGAATAAGGCCTCATATGGTGAAAATTTCCAAAACTGTGGAAGGTATCCTGTTAATCACATAAACGGCATCTTCGATACAAATACCCCAAAACCTGATAGGTAAATGACTCTGAAACTTGATAGCCCTGGCAGTTTCTAAAATATGTCTATGCCTCCTCTCCACTACTCCATTTTGTTGTGGAGTATATGGACAAGAACTCTGATGTACGATACCAAACCTGTTGAATAACTCAGTGCAATGGCTATTAGAAAACTCTGTCCCACTGTCCGGTCTAAATGACTTAACAGCTTTGCCAAATTGAGTGGAAACCATGACGATAAAATCCTTAAGCACAGTAACAACATCAGATTTTAGATTCAACAAGAAAACCCAAGTATATTTGGAAAAATCATCTACAACCGTAAGAAAATATCCCATTCCATTATAAGTGGGGAGCTTGTAAGGACCCCAAACATCCATGTGCAACAATTGAAAAGAGTTAGCTGTTCAACTACGACTAACAAGAAATGGTGCTCTAGTTTGTCTAGCTAGTGGGCAAATAGCACAATGGTGTGATATAAAGCTAGACTTATTCCCAAGCATGGAAATCTTCCTAAGAACTGGCATAGGTACATGACCCAATCTCTTATGATACTTCAGTTGTTGCAGCCAAAGACTTGATAAGACTCCTGGCATCTTGTCGTTTCCTTTGTGACTTCAGCGCGTACAAGCCATCCTCCTCTCTACCAATCCCCTTCACCTTCCCAGTGAAGAGATCCTGAAAGAGAAAGAAATGAGGGGAAAATGTGGCATAGCAACTCAGTTCCTTAGTCAGCTTTGATACTGACAAAAGATTAAATCTAAAGTCCGGTACATATAACACATGACTTATCACATCACCTCCAGGCAACTCACAATTACCAACTTGTGTTATCTCAGTTGAATCTCCATTTGGAAGTTGTACCTTTCCTGAATTTCCTACTAATCCATCATTATTCAATAAAGATGCATCATGTATCATGTGATTTGTCGCTCCGGAATCAACTATCTATTTAGAAACATCTACAGAGGAAGACAGTGGTTTACCTGCCATGTTAGCAGTAGCCTCACTAATGGAAGATTTACCCAACATGCTCAAAATTTGATTGTATTGATCTTGTGTGATGACTGGAGCTGTAGTCAGGTTAAGTTCTTGTTGCACATTAAGACCTCTCAGCACATTGTCACCTCCTTCTAATGGAGTGAGACATGTAGTCACTAAATTCGCCTTCTTCTTCCCTTTGAAATCAGCTGGATACCCTATAATTTTGTAACAGTTTTCTTTCAAGTGCCCTTTCATGCGACAGTGCTCCCAAAACATCAACTTAAAGCAGCTTGTTCTTGTGTGACCTTTCATATTGCAATGGTCACAATATAGGTTTTTTTTTCCTGATTCTGTCCTCCATTTCTAGCAGCAATTGTGTTTTGGGATCAACTTTGTCCGTCAAAATATAAGTGCACAAGCCACTTTGTAATAACTCTATTACAATGACTTTACAACTCGACTAACTCTAGCCAAGACACAAACACATGGGTTTATGATTTACAAAGAGTTTCCTACACAATGCTTCTAAGTAAGCTAAGTAGGAATTACAAGTAAGAGCTTTTACAAAGATACAACTCAACTAAAGACATACAATAACTTGATATGGGGAACTGGTCCGTAGTAGTGTTGTTCTTTGTTCTTGATGCACTTGAGAATTGTTCTCTTGATGATCAATCACTATTGAAGTGCTTTAACAAAGGTATAACACAACTAAGGACATGTAATAACTTCAATACATGAAACTGGTCCTTGGTTATGTTGTTCTTCGTTCTTGATGCCCTTGAGAATCACTTGTTGGATTGACACAGACTTGAGAAAATGCTTGATGAGTTCTTGAATGTGCAAGTGATTTGTTTTTGCCTTGATTGATGTTAATAATTCATTTGTGACATCACTTGAATGATGTAAGCAAGTTAAGTAAAGGGCATTCCCCATAAAGTTGACTGATGCACTGTAGCGTGTGCAGGTAGCAACTTTACAGCTGTAAAGATTTGACTTGTATAGTCACCACGAGAACTGGTAGCTATCTGTTCCCTCTACTGTTCCTTTGACTCTGAAGAGTTGAATAGTGTTCCCAACTGGAGACTTGGTGATCTTGAGTTCTTGAGGATATGTAACAGGTTCCGTATCTGATTCTTTAACAGTAAGTTTGTTAGATCATCAAAACATAACAAGGATACACATATAACCAATCAATTTACCCCTTTTTGATGATGACAAACTTATAATTCAAGTTCCCCCTAAGAACCAGAATGACATTCGCATTTCCTGTATTCCCCCCTGAATCTGTTCCCCAACTTGTTCCCCCTCAATTATTCCTCCCCCCCCCCCCCCCTTGGCATCATAAAAAGATTAGTAGCAAGCATTAAGCAAAAAAGAAGTCCAGCTTAGTTAACTCCTGCCACATATGTGCACACAAACATGACTAAAAACAAAGCATAAGAGCAATGTATACGCACCAAAAGGAGAAAGCTTTCATTAATATTTGGATATTTAAGCAGGGAGTAGTTCCATTGTTGCCAACACATTTACAAAATAAACAACAAAAACAAGAGTACCAGTCATAAACATCATCAGAACTTGACACTTGGGAAAGGGACACTATTTAGGGAACACTAGAAGGAGAAGGCCCAGATGAAGAGGCAAGGGTTCTAAGAAATACGTCAATTTTAGAATTAGCTGACACCTGCTCGTTGAGCAGTCTCTACTTTGAGTCCTCAACCTATTTCCTGAGGTCGGCATTTTCTCTTGTCAGATAGGCAACCTCCGTGCTTTGAGAGCTGCTGGAACCAGGTTCCTCCTAAATGGCATTCCTTGCCTTCAGCTTCCTTATGTACGGCCCCACAATACCTTTTGGTTTTTCAGTTTTTCCTTTCCAGCGTCTTGGGTATCACCAACCTTGGTTTTCTTGGAAGAACCAGGCTCCTCACTGGCATCAACCTTCCTTTTCACTGATTTTCTAACACTCTTGCCTTTCTCTGCAGATTTCCTGGAGATCTTCTCAGCAGACTCCTCAGCCACTTTTCCACATGACTCCTCAACCATTTTCTCATCCTCTTTCTCACCAGATTTTTCACCCTCAACCTTCCTCAACTCCTTTTCACTCACAGATGACTCCCTCTTGGACTTTGGAACAATAAGTTTCTTTGAGGACTTACGAACCAAGGGACCAGGTTCCTCTTCTACCTCATCATCCACATTGACGACTAGTGTAGAAGCCACTACATTCTCATTGACAACCTTTTCATCTTTCACCTATCTCCTCTTCTTCTTTTCCTTTTTACTTTTCCTTAAGACGGACTCAAGTTCTTCCTTCTTTTGCAACCTCGTGATGGGTCTCTGAGACATTGACCCATGGGGAGGTGCCTTTCTACTCCTAGCACTAATAAAGCTTGCCAGAGCCACATTATCATAATCTTCTTCACTATCCTCCTTCTCCTCCTCAGACAAAGATCGCATCTCATGAACCATAATTGTTAATGGCTCAGTATAGAAATGAGGAGAGGGAGCAGGATCAGTACTGACCTAGGTTCTTGTGGAGAACCAGGGGTTTTATCCCAAGTGGAAGCAGAGGGCTCCTCTTGGGCGGAGGGATCAGGTCCCTCGATTGGTTCCCCAGCAATACTATCAGGTGCTAAAGTTTCGACAGGCACCAGTTCCCTACCCTCGACCTCTGCACCATTTTCTTCCCCTGAGACTCAGACACAACCTCATAACCTCTAACCAGAGTTCCCTTAGCAGCTATTGACATCATATTTTCTTTAGCTGTTGTTCTTGTAACTCCAAACTAACTTCAGAAGGCATAAGAGGAGCATTATCTGTAAAAACAAGGCCTGGGGTTGTCATTGTTGCTTTATCACTGGTATGAACCACATCCTGTCCTTTCTCAAATCGTTCCTCTACTGGTTGGCTAGAAACTTCTTGATTGTCTACTTCCTCCATTGTAACTTCTTCGACCTTTTTTTTTCGGCGAGGCAGAAGGAGAGGTCGCAACCACAAATTTCTTGGGAGTCGAAGTTTTGCGACTCCGATGAGAACCTGTACTCGACTGGGTTGGAGAGGAAGCAGAGGGTGGTTGTGACTCTGGGTTAGGGTTTGGACTAGTCGGAGTGGGAAGTGTGGGCTCTATCATTGGTGCTTCAATAGATGAAGACACAGTGGGGACGCTCTTTGAGTATTCTGGGTTTCTTGATTGTCATACGTGTTGGAAGAGGAGAGTGTTTGGTTAGAATAATGAAAAGTGGAATTTTGGATTTTTTTATGTGAACAATTATGAGAGTAATCGTGAGAGGAGCTATTTAATAAGGGTGAGGAGCCGATTAGGAATGGGTATCAATTTTGGGTAGTCGGGTCGCTTCAGGCGGGTTCAAAAAGCGGGAAAAAGAGAAACTGACAATTTAATGACGTGGCACCGTTTCAGCCATTTAAAAATTATGCATGAGAATACAGAGGAACTACTAACCTATGTCAAGGGAGCCAGGTTCCCTGACAGATTTTGTAAATGTAAGCCTCATCCTTTGACCAATGTGCAATGCATTAGCTACTTGTTTGCTCTATAATAGTCATGCGTGTCTACCTATAACGGTATAGAGATGAGTTAGACTTTGCTAGAAAACACTTTTTAGCTATTTTACCTGTACATTTCTTTCATAGTCAATCATCGAGGGACCGGGTCAGATTGGATCGGACTTGTAGAGTTCGGTTTCGGATTAATCGGTTTGGATATTTTGGATTTTCAGTTTTGAGCTTATAAGTTGAGATGTTTCTTATTTTCAAAAAAATAAATATCCAAATGAAGTACTCGTGTTAAATTGCCTGAAAGGCTCTCCATTTTCACCATAATCATCCAAATAAAGTATTTAAGTAATGAAATTACTATAAAAAAAATACAATAGAGACACTATTACGGCCGATAAGGAGTAGAAATAGTAAAATCATGTCCAAATAGAAAGTGTATTTCACAGTAACTTAGTAGTTAATATTGAATATATGAGATAATATTTAATAGGTAGGGTATTGAACTTATTACTATTGACATATGGATAATGGACTAAATAAAAAGTATAAAAATATCGGATTTTCAGATATTCTAAAATTCGAAGTACCAAATTTAATATTCAATCCAAAATTCAAAATTTTAAAAATTAATCCGCAATCCGAAGATCCAAACGAAAAATTTAAAAAAAGGGATTTTTTCCTTCCTATACCATATATGAAAGTTTATTACCAAAAATGTGCATATTTTGTATATTACCCGCCCAGTCCACATTTTACCTACAAAATTTGTACCATTCGACTATTAGGCATTAAAGGAGCAGAATATTCCCTAGAAAACGCGCTAAAATTAAGGAGAGAATCTTGATGATAATTGATTCTACATTAAATTCAATTTTTAAAAAGGGAAAGGAGATTTCTCATCTGCGTTTTTTTCTCCAGAACTACAATTCAAATTCTGAAAAAAAAAAAAAAAGAACGAACAGCTCCTAAAAATAAGAACAGATTCAACTACTAAGAGTTTCGACGAGCTGAATTCAAATTGTAGAATTCAAAATTTTCGAGTTTCAACAACTCAAAGTTGAAAAAATCTATTCTTAGTCGTTGCTTCTATCAAAATATCGATCAGATATATCTATTCTTCATCTTTTCTTCTTTCAATCTAGAAATCCAAAAAAAACATCAACATCAACAACAAATCATGTCCAAAATCGCAATCATGCTACAATTTAATGGGGATTGGGATAATTATGACAGATTTAGAGATTTTGAAGTTGATGCCATTGTGGTAGATGAGAATGCAGCTACAGTATCCTGATTTCTACAATTGCAGAACAAGTATCAATTGATACTACAGAAAAAATTGTAGAAATCAAATACATCGTGAAATCAAATAGTAGATTGTATATAATTTGTAGACAAATTGTAGTTAATTTGTAGATTGTAGATAATTTGTAGATATAATTGTAGATACGTTGTAGATAAATTGTAGATAAACTATTTTATGATTGTAAATATTTTTATTGCTGTTTGTTATGTAATTCTAGGTGAGGGCTTCAACAGATCATATCCATACTGTGATAGATGGTGTGAAGCGGTACATGAATCCTACATTATAACTACTATTAACTACAACAACTCTACAATTATGTATAAAACCAGTTCTACAATTCAAACAAATTTACCTACAGTTTACCTACAGTGAATGTACAAATTACCTACAGTTTAAGTACCTAATATAAGAATAACTACAATTTACCTACAGTTACAGGGCAAACAGGAAACACATCATCCACAATCATGTCTACACTATATCTGCATTTTAGACTACAATTAATCTTGGAATGTTCTACATAAATTACAAACTAACTACAATTACACTACAAACAGTAAATCTAGGTGAGGGCTTCAACAGATCATATCCATTACACTAAATCTACAATTACACTACAATTACACTACAATTACACTGCAATTACACTACAAATATACGACAAACAGTAAATCCAGGTGAGGGCTTCAACAGTCAGTATTTCTAAGTCGTTTGGAGAAGTTGTCGGCAGCTTTTCATATTAGTCTCTTTACCAATAAATTTCTCATTTTTGACTTTTCCAGAAGAGGGAATTTTGTTTGGTACCCTAAAAAAAAAACTACTAAAGTGTATCTGTTTTCATTGTTTTGCTAGTTCGTGGCGTATTAAAATGTTTGTTGCAACTTTTGATTTCATGTAGACTTTCAGAAAATCAGATCACATGCCACAATTGTTGCAGATGAAATTGGCACGACATTCAAATATAATGAGATTTCGCTGGCTAATGCATCTCAAGGACATCTTTCGTTGATTGATCTTGCAATCGTGGATGAAGAACAAGAAAGAATGTGGGGTATGGGTAAAAACGTGAGTGAGGGGGTGAGGGGTAAGGAGAGAGAAACGTGAGATATATGGATACCTTTAATTAATGAGTAAAAACTGCCCATTAATTAGATATGGATACCTTTAATTAAGGAGTAAAAACAGCCCATTAATTAGACCCTTAATTAAGTATGGTATAGGATTGGTAATTTGGTATACTAAGTGTAATTTACTCAAACCTTAAACATGTAGGGTAAAAAGGTTTCCTATGTGGTATAGAAATGTAAAAATTCATTAAAAAAATTTGAATTTTGGGTTGCCCAAACTATGGCGACCCTGCTCTCCGGCCCTGCGTTTATGTGGTAGTACTATAATATTTCCAGATCAAGAAAGAGAAATGGCAAAAGCGGTAATAAAGTAAAGATCCAAGTGCCTAGTGGTAAGAGGAGGAAAGCGTGGACAGAAATGTTGATTGCATAGACGACAACTCAATACAGTCTCACACTCACTCAATTAAGTGCCGGTCCACCATCCCCATTAGACCCTTGTCTTTCTGTCTCTTCCACTTCACTTTCCTCTGTTTTCAGCTTCAATGGCTAAAGACCCAACTCTCTCCGCAGGGAAAATGTCCTCCTGCTTCGACACTAAGCCTTTAATGGCCACATTGCTTGCCTTCACCCTTGTTATGCTCATTTGGAATCTTCAGCCTTACTACGATACCATCATTAATTCCCCTGCCTCTCCCACTCCCACTCCCTCTTCTTCTAAACTCTCCATTTCCGATCCTAACAAGAGAACCTTCCGTGCCTACGGCAATGCCGCCTCTCTCTTCGTCCAGATGGGCGCCTATCGCGGCGGTCCTACCACTTTCGCCGTCGTTGGTCTCGCTTCCAAACCCCTTCACGTCTTTGGCCGCCCTTGGTATAAGTGCGAGTGGATCCCCAACAGCAATGGCAATACCAATGCCAATGCCTCCTCCTCTGCTTCTAAGAACCTCAAGGCCAAAGCCATTAAGATCCTCCCCGACTGGGGCTACGGCCGTGTCTACACTGTAGTCGTCGTAAACTGCACATTTGCCGTGAATCCTAACATCGATAATAAGGGAGGGAAGCTCATTCTCTACGCTTACTACAGGGAGTCACCTAAAAGATATGAGAAAATCACAGCATTGGAGGAAGCGCCGGGGTCTTACGATGAGTCCAAGTTCAGCCCGCCATATCCCTACGAGTACTTGTATTGTGGTTCGTCCTTGTATGGCAATGTGAGTGCGTCCAGGATGAGGGAGTGGATGGCCTATCACGCCTGGTTTTTCGGGCCCAGCTCCCATTTCGTGTTTCACGATGCCGGTGGGGTGTCACCGGAGGTAAGAGCGGTGCTAGAACCGTGGATACATACTGGCCGGGTCACGCTTCAGGACATAAGGGACCAGTCCGAATTCGATGGGTACTACTACAATCAGTTTTTGGTGGTGAATGATTGCCTCCATCGCTACCGACACGCTGCCAATTGGACCTTCTACTTTGATGTGGACGAGTACATTTATCTTCCCGACCGCAACACTCTCGAATCTGTGCTAAGACAGTTCTCCAACAATACACAGTTCACGATTGAGCAAAATGCCATGTCCAGCATGCTCTGCTTCAACGATTCCTCTCAGGACTATTCCAGGTATATATTCTACAAGTTCCAACTTCTCCTTTCTCTACTTGTACTACTCCGTAGACTTCATCACTGAGCTGATTAATATTTTGCTTCTTTTCCATTTATATGCCTTTAGCCATTGTCGTTCTTGTTTTCCTATTACTATGTCGCTTCATTAATTGCTTCCAATTTTCTTTATTGGGCAACTAAAAGGCATTCTGTTAGAGCCTCCATCTAGTTGAGCTAATCAGGAACTACAACTTAATTGATCTTTTAATTCCTATTTGCTTATTAGCTGAGAGGCATTTTTGTGCTTCATTGGCGTCATCAGAATTAGGGGTTGCTGCTCTAGTTTCGTACCAATAAATGCCTGTGCTGTTTGACTTTGATTGTTAGTCAACCATTTGACATTATGAACGAATGTACAAGAATCTCAAGCTTTTCTTACTTAATTTTCAGTGCATTTGGTGTTTGCATTTAGAAAATATAGGATGCAGTCAATAGCATTGTTCAAGTAGTCACACTTCTTTCTAGGACTGACCATCAAATAAGCAATGAAACTAAAAACCATAGACAGTTCTGTGCTCCTACATACCCTCCATTTGATAACCTTGGGTTGGTTTTTCTTTCCTTTGCTCATGTATGGTGGTTGATACAGGCAATGGGGCTTCGAGAAGTTACTGTTCAGGGACTCAAGAACTAACATTAGGAGAGATCGGAAGTATGCTATTCAGGCAAAGAATGCATATGCAACAGGTGTACACATGTCCGAAAATGTAATAGGGGGGACGTTGCACCAGACAGAAACCAAGATTCGCTACTATCATTATCACAACTCCATCACTGTACACGAGGAGCTCTGTCGTGAGCTTGTACCCTTGTCTTCTAAGCATAACATTACCTGGTTCGATAAGCGACCATATGTATACGATGACAACATGAAGAAGCTCGCCCAAACCATCAAGGATTTTGAGCGCCATACCATCAATGTAGCTCCCGACCATACCACCAACTCATAGGAGTACATTAGTTCTTCCTTTCAACATCACATACAATATTAAATACTTTAGTCTGATTATAGGTTTTTACCACATTTACCACAATGAAGAGAAGGAACAACCTTGAATTACAAATCCCGATTGGTGAAAAGTATTACGTAGTAGAGTAACAGATATTGGCAGAGCTCTTCTTTTCCTCTTTGTGGCTTGAGTGTGTCTGTCTCATCTGGAGTGCTGTTGAAGCGTGCCCTACTCTTCAATGTTGTGGGTAGTTGGTTCTTGCCAGCAAAGCAACACTCCCCTCCTCCTGTGGGGTTGGGACATGAGGCTCACCACAGTTCTGCTTCCTCTGTGGCTCGATTGGTTTAGAATATGAAATCATTTGTATGCACAAATTGCCAAAAGGGAAAGAGTTAGGTCTATTGGTTGATTTGGGGAAAAGAGGGAGATCAGGGGCCTCCAAGTCCCCACCAGGATTTGTCTGTAAATGGTAAGCGTTCTTGTTTCTTATATATGACTATGATGTATTGAACTTTTCCTTGTTAAACTTGTCCAGATATCTCATATAGCCACTTAAGTTGTTATTGTAGTGACTATTTTCACTCATGTAAGTTGCAGTTTGTGGATTTAAACAAGTTACTTTAAGAATAAATGCCACTGCTATAGGAAACTCGTTGGCCTTTTGTCTGTGTAGTACAGTACTGAAAATATAAATTTTAACGTGACTATGTAAAGTTCGTAGCATTCATTATGCATCATTCTTATGTCTTCATTTTTAAGGAACCACTGTAAAGATTATTATTTGTTTAATTGAAGAAAAAGTTGCTCCATTTGTATGTACAACTAATGGATTTTAATGATTGAAAATGGGTAGGCGATTTGCTCTTTCTTAAAATATAAAGTAAAATAATTATATAGGTCCAACAAATGATGAAGGCGCACATGTCCTTTTGCATAATTATTTCTCTAATCTTTCCAATTAAAATGATGCAACCAACTTTTTGTGGTTAATAAGTGTAGCCTATAAAGCTTTAGCCTGTTGGTTAAGACAAGACTATGCTCTCATGCTTTGGAGTTTAGATATCATATTATAATTATATCTCTCCCAATATATTAATTCGAGTATATAACCACCCAAATTTAGCAATTTGGTGAATTATTGAGAGATAAACTATTAAAATGAGCTTTCAGTGACCTGTGAGATGAGTTGGCTGGGTTAGGTCAACAGGATGTAACCCGATAAGGGTTTAAAAAAAAGCTTTTCTTTTATTTGTCAACGGTTAAAAAGAACTTAACCGTGACATTTTTTATTAGCAAATCGTCCACGTGAAAAGGAAAAAACTTGCACGAATTTAATGAGAAACAAATAATTTTGTCGTGTCACTATGGTTAAGTGCCATGCATTCCAATTATAATTTGTAATTGTTTTGATTAATTAATTTGATTTGGTGCAAATAATTATTTTCCATGGAAGACCTGGATGATGATATGGCAAAGTCATGTTCTGTTTCCCCTCTATATTTCTCTGGAACGAATGTTATCCTCCACCATCACTCTATTAATATCAATTTGTCACAATGTAAGTGAAAGAAACAAATTAAACACACAAATTTTTGGCAATCTATGATGTGGTAAAGATAATCAAACTATAATTACTTATTGAAACCCACGGGCGATCACGATTTTATATTATTTTAACTAACAGTAATTAGGGATGACAAAATTTATTGACGTATTCATCAAATTGTTCATTATGGTGTTTCCTATTACAAGCATCAACATGATAAAGTCCATCGTGTTACATGTTGTTCATGGGATAACAAATATCTTAGACTTCATCTAAACAAATGGTGAAAAAATAAAATCCATTAATGTTGAACATTCATGACAAACTTTAACCTTACAAGTTATTTGCATGACTGATAAACAAAACAAACGAAAAAGAAAAAACATGCAGGGCTCGAAATCGAAATTGATAATTTAAGATTATGGTTTTCTTTGGGTAGGCTCGTCGTTTATGGAAAGAGAGCAAGCCCATTCCGACATGGATGCCTCTTATTAGCAAGTCCAAAAAATATCGGGTTGTGATCCACCCAAATACCTAGTTGGACATCGCTTCTGCCCAACTATTGAAAACAAAAATGTAATGACTATTACTGTCAATGATCGTCTGGTTCGTAGGGGTAGAGAATCAAATGGCTTATCCTTAAAAACTATTTTTATATATGGTTGGAAGGGGAAACAAATGCTAAATTATTCACTTTGAACAAAATGACTAACTACACTGAACTACATGTTAAGAGACCTCCCTTTTAGTATAAAAAGATTTTCTGACCTTCCCTCCATTTTTTAACCTTTGTTGATATATACTGCATCAATTTTATTCTTAAGAAAATACATTTATTTATATTGGATTGCAAGTGTAACTTTAAACTCTTACTCACGTTGGTATATTTCTGCTCCTCTTTTTGTCAACAAAACATATACATACTAGTATTTGTTTGTTCATTTAATATGGGAAGCAATAGATGATGCAATGATATAAATAAATATTTTATGAGACGATCATTATCCTTTCTATTTTTGAATTTTAGTACGAATAGTGAATTATTACATGGTGGTTAATAAAAGCATATTTGTATCAAATTAGTGACAGACCGCCTTACAAATGTCTTTTTTGAGTCGCTTTCCTTCTAGTCTTTCCCTCTTCCCTCACCACCGTCTCTGCCTTTCATTTCCCTAACACAGACAGTCACATCATTGCTCACCTCTTCCTTTACCTCTTAATTAACCCCTGAGACGTTATTGTTCTTCCTTTAGCTCAATTATCCATCTCTTGCTTGCTCAAGGTTCCTCTCCTCTCTTTCTTTTTTTACTTCTTCTTGAAACTAGTTAAGTATTAATCTAGCTTTGCTCCTCATCCCCCAAACCAATTTTCCTTTGACTAATTGTTTATTGAGTATCAAATTATCATGGTAATTTATGTGTGACTATTATCTTTAATCCTGTGTATTTCTTTAATTTGTTTTTTGGTTTTTGCTACAACCAATACGGAATAGGCTTAGCTTGTTTTGGTGCATTTGGGTTTCCTTTCTCAAATTATTTTTCAAGCATCACTAGTTATGAAGACTTAATTACTTATCTGTTATTTGTTCTGTGTTGGTGCCCAATAGGTGAGTGAAGTGATTGGAATGAGGAACGATGATTTTGGACCGCCATGGTTGAAGCCACTGCTCAAGTCTAACTACTTCCATACTTGTCCAGTTCATGAGGATTCAAGTAAGAGTGAATGCAATATGTATTGCTTGGACTGCATGGGAACTGCTCTCTGCTCTTACTGTTTGAGCAATCACAAAGACCATCGCCTTGTTCAAATAAGGAGATCATCGTACCATAATGTGGTGAGGGTGAATGAAATTCAGAGATACATCGACATTTCATGCATTCAGACATACATTATCAATAGCGCCAAGATTGTGTTTCTCAATGAGCGGCCGCAGCCCAGACCTGGAAAAGGTGTAACCAATACTTGTGAAATCTGTGGCCGAAGCCTACTTGACTCATTCAGATTCTGCTCCCTAGGCTGCAAGGTAAATTCTTTTGTCTCGTACATGTTCTACACTTGCTGCATTTTTTGTGCATTTCCTACATGTTTATATATGGACAGTTTTTCTGGTTATAGCTGATTCAATCTGATACTATTAATCTGGAAAGTTGGAAGCAGTTATCGTTTCTGTTTTCCCTGTTTCATATGACCCCAAACTTAGTGTAAATGTTACAGCATGCTCCCTAGCTCATCCAAGATGACTCTTGGCCAAGATTTCAATATTCAATTCAATTTTGTTCTAAATTGGTTATATATGGAACATTTTGGTTAATTAAGAACGTTATTTTACTCTCTTCCTGTTATATATTTTACTAGTGGAGCAATTAGTATGGAGGGATGCAGGGCGGAGCTAGAGTGCGGGGAGCGGGTTTGGCCGAACCCAATAACTTTGGTTCAAACTCTATATTTGTCTTAAAAATCTATTATTTATTTAGAATCCAGTAACTTAGACACATAAGCTTGAAATCCTGGCTTCGCCTGTGGCAGGATGTATTTATCTTCTCTGGTAGCTTCACCTATATGAGAGTGAGTATGTATTACTTTGCTGGGCTAGAGTAGTGTTTGACTATTCCTACGAACTTTACTCCTACTAACAATAAGTAATTTTAATGCGATTTTGGGTTGGAGCAGCTGAATGGTATAAAGCGAGGTGATGAAGAGTTGACATTTACAGCGAAGGTGAAGCCTAATCAAGGCTTTGAATCAGATGAATCATCGACCCCTAAGAAGAGGCAACGCAGAGTATTTGGGTTTCGTCATCTGAATATTGAGGGACATAATGCATATTCCGATCCTCTTGAGACGGACAAATCATTTGGCTCTAATTCTGGAGATGAAGAAGCATTCCGCATCTACAATATGTCTCCTGATACGCCTCCTATCTACAACCACAGGAATTCAAGCAGGAGGAAAGGCATCCCCCATCGTGCCCCTTTTTAATACACAGCAAAACAATAAGCCCCTGTCACACATATATACACCTTAACTATACATACAAGCATGTGCGTTAGGTAGCTAGGAGAAATTTGTATAGGAGTGTATGATGCCCCGCTATTTGTTATGCATGTTTTAATGGATCCTTTTATGTTAATTTACTAGCAGCGGTGAAGGAAACAGGAGCAAAGAAGAAAAACACTTGTAAAAAGATGATATACGTAGAAAATGATGTATATATTACTGTTTGGTATATATTGTGCCTCTACTAGAAGGATATTTATACATTTCTATTCAGTTCTTCTTTGCCCTTATGGAAATGATGGATCTTGTTATCACTAAAAGTTGTTACTCCCTGTGTTCCAATTTAAGTGAACCTGTTTAACTAGGTATGGAGTTAAAAAAAAATGAAGATTTTTGGAATTTATGGTCCTAAACAAATTAAAAAGGAGCTTAGAGTATTTGTGTGATTGTAAAATCTTTCTCATTAAGATAAAATTGTAAGTTTAAGCTAAACTGTCTTCGAATTTTGAAACGGACCAAAAAGAAACAGATATTAAAAACTTAGATCCTCAATGGCCTAGTTGTTCGGAGTAGCTCTTTGAAAGAATGGCGCGGGGAAAAAGGGACACGTGTATGATTGAGGTTAAAATTAGATGGTCAGCAAACGGCTTTGACATGAAGGGAAAAGCAAACACGCCGTCTGACCGCTTCACTGTGGCTGCGCACGTGCAACTTAACCGTTTGACCACTTCACAGTTGATGGAGCACAGATTACAAGACCAAAGAGTTCGGTTAATTATATATGTTGTGTACTCGTAATTGGCTCGGCAGCTGGGCTATTTTGTTCATAATTGTATCATCAGAAATAGTAACTAGACACAGATGGAATACTGGAGGGGCGTAAAATGGAAAGAGTGATGGCATCAAATTAAAATTCCTATTGTGTTGAGATGTGTATCCAACTATGGTCATACAGTTGTCCATAATGAAGAATTGATACAAAACTAAATATGTAGGCTACTACGTGAAACGTGAAAATGACACTGATTTTAAAGGCAAAGATGGATAAGGGGAAAGTAGTACAGTAGAAGACACTGGGGCCTATTTTATAAGCATTCATGTCAAACTAAGAGAAGCTTTGGGGGACACCTAACAGTGTTACGTTACGGCACCGAGGTGGAGTGGGGATGACTATTTCGAGTCTGGACAAGGACATGGCGCTTTGTCCTCATCCGCGTGGAGAAATTTTACTATGTGAGTTACATATATTCATGCCGGATTAATTTATCTCTTGACAAGTGGGATTCATATTCTTACTTAGTTATTATAAATATTAACTTAAGAAAGCAACGTTTAAGTCTACTTTTTGCCTAATTAAATGCTTAGCAGATGGACAACAAAAGAAAAATAAAAAGGAAAAAAAAATCTCACAAAATCGGTGATCATAGGTGTATGGGGTCAAATTCTGTCCACTATGGTAGCAACGACCCACGACTAAGCAATAGTCAAAGTGAGGGTACAACCTGAGAATGTCGGAGCGAAAACGTGCCCTTAGGTCTCGTCGTCTCCTCGAAAGCACGTGACCTCTCCCTGTATTATTTTATTATTTTTGAGGGGGTTCTATTATTATATAAAGGAGAATCCTAATGCTGTAAAGGGGATCTGATCAAAAAATAGAAAACTCTTTTTCTCTCTCTCTCTCTCTCTCTCTCTCTCTCTAAGCTAGCACTCCTTTCTCTTTCGAATACCCAAGTTGTTGAAACAATAACAAGCATAATACATATTTCTAGGTTTCATTATATTCGATTACGATTTACCTATGAATTATTTTGATTGTTTTTCGCTTATAAAGTAATTAGTATCTTTTGAGCAAAACAATAGGAATGGTAACAAATTCAGCGGATATTCTTTCATTATATTATTAGGTCTTCTCTTTCATAATAAATAAAATTTTAACTGAAAATCTTGCATTTTAGGATTCATTCTACTTTGAAGAATAAAACATATACTTTGTACTCAAAGAATATGGAGGATTTACAGTTTGATGGCATTGTGAATTTTGACGGAGAAGGTAAGCTTCAACCTGGACTTTATGCAATTTAGTATTCTCAATTGTGCATGTTCTTTGGATGGAAACTTGATCTAATTTATTTATATGATGTGTTGTTATATTTTACAAATGTATAAATGGCTCGTGCCCTTAATTTTTACTTAGATCCTAAAATGCAAGATTTGTTATAAAAAATAAAAGAATAAGAAGAGTACTGCAGAGAAAAGTAGTGAGAGAACTCTTATTGATTTTGAGATGAATTACAAAGGAATATAACCCCTCTATTTATAGGGGAGAAAGTGACTTATCCACCAAGTAACAAACCCTAAAATCTCTTTAAAATTTAGACATTCACCTTAAAATATAATTCTATTTATAACATTACCCTTTGAATGTCTATTCAACAGATAATTTGTCTATTTAAAACCAGTGGGAAAAAATTCTAGTAAAGGAGAAAGAGTACACATATTAGAAATATGCCTTTTGGTTGCCTCTTTAAAAATCTTGCAAAGAAAACCCAGTGGATTTACCTTGTAAGGAAAAAAGAGTACAATGCGTATTAACTGCCCTTGATAAGACAATCAATTCACATCTTTGAGCCTTCGCATTCAAATCTTCTTTACCATCTTCAAAAGATCGTTGGCAAAAATTTGATAAACAAATCAGTCATATTAACTTGAATAAATATGTTACACCTTGAAATCATCATTCTTGATAGATATGTAATGTCTTCATATAATATCGTGGAATAACCTTTTCAATATCTGCATAGAGGTATTCTCGGTATCACGTTATCATGCTTACAATTATAGCAAGATATATATGTGCACAAATTGCACTTAGGATATGGTACTTCAGGACCAAGAATTGTATATGCTTTAAGCGATTTAATTCCTTCAACAAATTGTCATAAGTTAAGTCATACAAGCCATATAAAATGGACATTAGATTTACATCAAGTTTTTATGTCATGCTAGACATATAAGATAAATAAAGCTGATTGCACACACCATTGACTTTATACTTTCAAGTGTTTTAACTACATGTCCAAAACTAAATATCTTTCGTATGAAACCAATTCTATTAGAATTTTGTCTCTTCCATTTGGCCAATATTTCTGTGGCTGTATTCGACAGATTTAAGATCCTCATCTACGCTTAGCGTTATCATAGATGTCATCGACGAACATTTCAATTTTAACCTTCCTTTTTTCATGAAGACATAACATAGAGATCTTTTCATTCATATTTTCGGGTACATATACCTCTCTTGAGATTTTATAAAGTGTAATATTATGTGATCTTCTAGATCACTTGCCTCCTTATTATGATCATTTTGATCATTTGCTCATCTTCTTTATCAAGAATTTTATTTGAAACTGATTTGTCTAACGCTTTAAGCATACCATAGACTTTGTCCTTCTAGGACTTGTTCAAATAAGAGCATTTGCAATGAGAATATAGTTACTTTCTTTGGGTTATCAAATGCGTTTGGAATGCTTTCAATATATTGCAGATGAATTATCTTTTTATGAATATCAAGTTCATATCATCTTATTCGAGGATCTAGATGTAGAAATGATAATTCATTCCACGTAATTTTTTCTCAATTGTTTATCATGTCTTCCCCTCGTGTTAGAAAAATTAGCTTGCTTCCTCAACTTTGAAAACACACATTTGTGTGTTATGGTATTAATCAAAATATACACCGCACGTCAATAATAATAAGAAGCAATTATTTGATTCCTTACCCTGAACCACTTGTGAGGGGAGAATATAATATACTTTCGTATATAACGCGTATCAAACTGAAGATAACTTTATTCTCATAAGTAATAGTTTAACTATTAAGTCGAGGCACTCAATAAATTATTTTGCTAAACCAGCTGTGATGTAAACCAACTTATCAAGATGAATTGTCTTGAAATAGAAATTATGGAAATTATGTTCGAAGTTAAATTATTAAGCAAGTTACCTCGCAAACATCAGATTGCGGATTAATAGTAGTCGCACATGTAATCATCTCATAGGTATATCTTATGTGATATACATCGCAGATGAATGTGCCCATATTCACCTTCGATATTTTCAGCATTCATGGGATTCAATCCCAATTTTAATTGGTCTATTAATTAATGAGAACAAGCAACATCAGAGATTCGTAAAGAACTTTCTAGTTCCTTAATGTTATGTGAATTCTCTTTTATTTTTGCACATCATACTTAAATTAATATGGCTAAACCAAGTATGCCAACTGGATAATTATCTTGATAAACTTTATGTTTACACCATGACGTAAAACTTTCACTTTATAGTGGCATTCTATTATTTGCGTAGTACAAATTGGAGAATAAAGCGGGTAGCTTTTTACATACACATTACCCGGCTACAAGTTGTAGTAATAGAAGGTATTAAATTTTTTCTTTATTTATAGTCTCAATATAACCAATCGTTTTTTCGAATACTTTAGAAACTAAATATGTTTCTTTGAGACTTACTATAACCCAATGTCTTATTGATAACTAATTGTATTCCTCCAAAAAAGTAATGATTGGCTCTTCATGAGCTCTCAATAATTTAGAACTACCACATATTTATCAATATCCATATGGTGAATATCTCTTTTAAAGAGAAAGTTATACCATTGTGGTCATGGTCAAAATCTTTATAGGTAATATATGTCGCTTCAATTACTTTTGCCCTATAATAATCACAGATGAGAATTTAAATTTGATTAACCCGCTTCAGGTTGTTGCCCAACTATCTTGCTTTTTCTTTTATTTTAAATATAAAAGAAGTGATGTCAGGGAGAGGCACATGATTCTTCTTTGCTTCATATTAAGCATAATATGTACTATCTATCTAAAGGGAATCCATTTTGGATTTCTATAACGAGTTGACGACGTTTTCACTACTCAAACTTGAAAAAGTCTTTTACACCTTCGGGAAAGCGTACCGGAAGACCCAACTTTCCTCCCGTCTTCCTTTCTATTCTCACTCTCATTCGAAAGATGAATGCAATTGGAGTAGAATCTCTTTCCCTTACTAGGTTTAGGATGGTTTAGTAAAAGGGAGGGGAGATTTTTTCTTCATCCGGGGGTTCATTCATTATGAACTAAAAAGTGATTGGCTGATTGGTGAGGTCTTAAAAACGTCATAGAATTCATGATGGACCATTCCATTATTGCTTTCAGCAAGTAGGCGACGCGAATCTATGCTTTCTATATCAAGTCAAGTGTTGTTCGGTGTGAGGCCGAGGTAGCTGTTCTAGTTCTGGACAGGAAAGTAAAGTATGGGCCCCTGCTGAAAGATCCGGATTTCCCAGAGAGTGCTTTTTGCCATAATATGATGGCATAATCACAATAGTTAGGTGATCAATGATCATTCATGCCATAATAATGGAATTATTTTCTTATTTCATCTCAAACTTCCTTCTAGATGTGCGTGTGGTATATTTACTGCCACTAGCATGTCCATATTCTTTCAAGAATGAATATGTATTCGTAAATCACATGTTGTCATATTCACATCATGAATAGACCATAATCATCTATATGTGCTTTACAAAATCTCATGTCACATCGGTGACAAACATTACTTTCACAAAGTGAAGGATTTTTTTTAGAATATTGTTCTCATTATCGCAATGATGACGATTATAATTTTGTCTATTACCACGTTCGTATCCATTGACACCTTTACAGTAATAATTTTGTCTTCTTTCAGACTTATCACATACTGCTTTCATATTCTCTTCAGGGAATAAGAATGAAGCAAATTCGATAGGATGAGTTTCCACTTCTTGTGCCCACAATCATATACGAATTTTATCATGGCGAGACATAGAAATTTTACTACTTCACGTGGTTATAATTTCTTACAAACTCTATTAGAGTTATAATCAAAATTTATTGTCTTTGCTTGTCTTTAAATCAAATTATAGAATTTAAAGATTTTAAAAGAGAATAATAAGGTAAAATAATTACCTAAAATCCAGAATTTATTCCTGAAGGAAGTTCATAGATAAATTGACAATCATTATGCTCAATATTATGTAAAAGTTGAGTACCATGCACGAATCCACAGCATGGTGACCAAAGCATATGTCTCTACTCAATTGGATAGAATCTTGTGCTGATAACGTGTTATAAAACAATAAAAGAATAAGAAGAATATTGCAGAGAAAAGTAGAGAGAACTCTTATTGATTTTGAGATGAATTACAATTGAATATACACTACTAGAAATTCGGTAAAAAGCGACCACAAAAAGCGACCAAAGTTGGTCGCTTATAGGCCCAAAAGCGACCAAAAAGCGACCAAACATGCCTGGTCGCTATATTGATGGTCTCTTTTATTTAGGGACCAAACTTGGTCGCTAATTAGCGACCAACATTGGTCTCTAAGCTAAATGGACCAAATATTTCAGATATTGACTATAGAGACCAACTTTGGTCGCTTTATTAATTTAATAATATAAATTTGGCGACCAAAGTTGGTCTCTAAATATAAAATATTTTATTTATTTATTTATTATTAATCATTAAGAAGCGACCAACTTTGGTCTCTAACCCAAATATTATATTTTAAAATCTGGAAACTAGAGACCAAGGTTGGTCGCTTTTTTATTCAATAATTTATATATTTTATTAAACTAGCGACCAACTTTGGTCCCTAAATACAT
>NW_017674763.1:84706-85699 GCF_001879085.1 Nicotiana attenuata | reverse complement strand
TTGAAAGCGGTTCTGTAGGCCCAGAGTGCATCATCTAGATTTATCGCCCAATATCAGTTCTTGTGGCATTCACAGTCTTGGTTAGCACATTCTTTATTTGTTTATTCGACACTTCGACCTGTCCACTGGTCTGAGGATGATATGAGGTTGCCACCTTGTGGCGCGCATCGTACTTTGCTAGCAATTTCTCGAAGGCTCGATTGCAGAAGTGAGTGACTCCGTCACTGATAATAGCTGTTGGGATCCCGAAACGGGTGAATATATTCTTCTTCAAAAACCCTACCACCACTCTTGCATCATTGGTGGGGAGTGCTGATGTTTTAAGCGTCAATACCACACAAGAGGGAGGGGGTGATTTGTGTGGTACTCAATTTTCGCAATAGAAGAACCTGGTTCTTCTAGGTGTTCCAACTACTGTTGTTTGCGGAATAATAAATACATAAAATAAAGAACACGGAGATTTTTACGTGGAAAACACCTGGCTCAAAAGGTGGAAAAAACCACGACCTACTACTTAGTAGGATTTTCCCAAACATCCACTAAAATCACTGAGCCAAAATAACATTTACAAAAACTCTTTGTAAACCTAAGGATTAACTCTAATCACGTTGTGGCAACCAGCCTCTAACTGCTGCGACAACTTCAAGTTAACTCTACCTTGAATACTCAAAATACCTATTACAATTGCTTCTAGATAAAGCTGAAAGGTACAATATGAAAACACCTACTACAATTGAACTAGAAATAAAGAAAGACACATAAAACTCTTTATGGAGCTGGTTCTTCAATCTGGTTCATGTAGCTTCAAGTTTGCACACTTGAATCACACACGAACTGCTTGCAAAACGCCTTGCTATTTTGCTCTCAATTCACGTTTAACTTCTGCGTTTTTGTGTCAACACCATAATGTAGTAGAACATCCTGCAATTTATAGAGTTAGTAGATGAAGAAATAACTAGAGTTCTGATGCAACTCTTCCTTGGTGGAAGAGTT
>NW_017674763.1:69122-81894 GCF_001879085.1 Nicotiana attenuata | reverse complement strand
AAAATTCAGCAAACTTAGCATTTTCAAATTCAGTTCCATGATTAGACCTAATTGATGCAAGTTGATTACCTAGTTGTTTATGAGTTTTTCTAACAAAATAAGTAAACATGTCAAATGCTTCATCTTTAGATGTTAAAAACAATGTCCAAGTAAACCTAGAGTAATCATCAACAAGCACCATCGCATATCTTTTACCACCTCTTCTTAATGTTCTCATTGGACCACAGAGATCCATATGGACCAGTTCCATCGTTCTGGTGGTGCTTACCACTTTCTTGCATCTAAAAGAGGATCTTACCTGCTTCCCCCTTGCACAAGCCTCACAAACTTTGTCTTCCTTGAACTTGATGTTAGGTAGCCCTATCACCAGATCCTTGGAGACTAATTTGTTGAGTTGACTCAGACTTGCATGTCCAAGTCTCTTGTGCCAAAGGAGGGGATCATTGTCCAACACACTTAAGCAAGTGAGTTCATTTTCTGAAAGAGTGGACAAATCTACAATGTATGTATTGTTTACTCTTTTTCCCTGCAAAACAATCTTGTCAGTGGTAAGATTAATCACAAAACATTTGGTGGAGGTGAATGCTACCAAGTTACCTCTATCACATAATTGTGATGCACTAATTAGACTGTACTTTAGGCCATCTATCAAGTAGACATTCTCAATAGATTGAGAATCAGTCTTACCTACCTTTCCAACCCCAATGATCTCACCTTTCTTCCCATTTCCAAAGGAGACATTACCTCCTTTGAGGTCCTCAAGTGAAAGGAACTGGTTCTTGCTTCCTGTCATATGCTTTGAACAACCACTATACATGTACCATATTTGGCTTCTCCCCTTCACTTGGACCCGTAAAAGGAAAGCAGGGGTTAGTCTTAGGAACCCAAACTAGTTTGGGTCCCTTTCTATAGGCAAAAGGGTGAATCAGATTCTTTTTAGCCCAACCCGGCAGCCTATTTTTCCCTTGAACAAATTCTTTATTCTTTTGAATAGCCTTTTCTTTTGCAATACATTCACTTTTATAGTGACCAATTTTACAACAGCGTGTGCAAATTATGTTCTCAGGAAGTGTGAGGTACTTGCTTTTGGGAACCCACTTAGGTGCAGGGGTCCCGTAGCCAAGCCTCTCTTATTGCTACAATGGTGTTCATGTAGCCATGAGAGTGCATCAGAGGACCTATTCCATTTAAAGGTTCTGTCTAGCTCGTGCTTAACCTTGTTTAGATCCTCCTTAAGGACTCTTATCCGCTCATCTCTTTTGTACAACTCATCTTTCATTTTTCCTACATTTTCTTCTTAAGTGAGTTGTGTGCGATCAACTTTCTTTTTACCTGTTCCTAATTTCAATTTTAGATTTTCAGATCTAAGCTCTAGGACAATGGTTTCAAGTTCATGAACCTAGTTCTTTAACTCAGCATTTTTTACTTTCACTTTCACTAGCCCTATGTTCCAGATTTTTGCACTTAGATTTCAAAATCACACTCCTTAGACTGCTCTTTGTTTTCATTGTTTAGATCCTCAGATTCATCAATGAAATCCAGGATTAACTCAGATAGCCTTTCTTTTTGACAAAAATTTAATATTGTCTTTGAGATGAATTATACTTACCTCAGATTCCTCATCGGATTCTCCAATTGCCATAAGTGCTTGTTCATCTCTATCTTCATCCTCTAAAACCTCATCTGAGCTTTCTCCCCAGGCAGCAACTATAGCCTTTGTTTATCCTTTGTTCTTCTTGGGTTGAACATGTTCCTTCTTCCTATTCCTTCGTTCATCTCTTTCCTTCTTCCATTCAATTTCCCATTGAGGGCAGTTTTTGATGTGGTGATCAGTCTTCCCACACTTGTAACACCCATCATTGGTTTGTTTTTCAGGAACCCTTGGTTTGCTGTAGCTTCCACTTCTTGAAGGACCATTTCCTCTCATTAGGTACTTCTTGAAGTCCTTTGTGATCATGGTCATTTCATCCTCCTCTAGATCAGCACATTCAGTGATTCTGAATGCCAAGCTCATTTCATTCTTGGGTGCATCCATCTTCATGGTTTGCCTTCTAAGTTCATAGGCAGTGAGATTTCCAATTAGCTCATCCAACTTAAGAGTGGCAATGTTCTTTGATTCCTTAATAGCTGTGATTTTGCTTTCCCAAGAGATTGGCAGAACCCTTGTCAAAATCTTCTCAACTTTGTCTTCTTCAAGAATAACCCTTCCAAGAGACTTAAGTTCATTTGTCAGTGTGGTGAACCTTGTATATATCTCTTGCATGGTTTCCCCTTCCTTCATGGTGAAATTCTCATATTGAGAATACAATAGTGTTCCTCTGGACCTCTTCACTTGAGGTGTTCCTTCATGAGCCACTTGCAAAGTGTCCCATATCTCCTTAGAAGTGGTACAGCTTTGAATCCTGCTGTACTCGTCTGGACCTAGTCCACACACACTCCATTTCATGGCCTCAGCATTCTTTTCCCACTTCTTCAAGTCTTCAGCAGTGCAATCAGCTCTAGTCTTTGGCACATCCATTCCTTCAGCATTCTTCTTTGTAGTGGCCAGGGGACCATCAGTAACAATGTCCCAGAGTTCATAGTCCTCTCCTATGATGTGATCTCTCATCCTGTTTTTCCACCAAGAGTAGTACTGGCCATTAAAGAGTGGAGGCCTATTAGTGGATTGCCCTTCCCAGTTTCCAGGCGGAGCGCTCATCTTGATCTGTTCCTAAGGTGTTAGCCTTTTCAAGGATAACCTGCTCTGATACCAATTGATGTTTTATAATCCAATACCACACAAGAGGGGGGTGATTTGTGTGGTGGCCTATTTTTTGCTTAAACTGATTATGGAAGGACCTGGTTCTTCTATGTGTTCCTTCTGCTACTGTTGCGGAATAATAAATGTAAAAAGTAAAGAACACAAGTATTTTTACGTGGAAAACACCCGGCTCAAAAGGTGAAAAAACCATGACCTACTACTCAGTAGGATTTTTCCCAACACTTCACTGAAATCACTAAGCCAAAAACTGCATTTACAAAACTCTTTGTAAACCTAAGGATTACCTCTAATCCCGTTGTAGCAACCAACCTCTAACTGTTTGCGACAACTTCAAGTTAACTCTAACTTGAATAGTCAAAGTACCTATTACAATTGCTTCTAGATAAAGCTGAAAGGGACAATATGAAACACCTACTACAATTGAACTAGAATAAAGAAAGACACATAAAACTCTTTATGGAGCTGGTTCTTCAATCTTGTTCATGTAGCTTCAAGTTTGCACACTTGAATCACAAACGAACTGCTTGTAAAAAGCATTGCTATTTTGCTCTCAATTCACGTTTAACTTCTGCTTTTTTGTGCAACACATGTAATGTGAGAACATCCTGCAATTTATAGAGTTAGTAGATGAAGAAATAACTAGAGTTTTGATGCAACTCTTCCTTGGTGGAAGAGTTCTAGTTGATTTCAATTTCTAACTCCTTCCCTATCTTAGATAGTGTTCTCTTTGAGTAAGGAGTCCTTCTTATCAATTATGCAACCATTTCGATCATGAGATATTAAATACACCAAGTTAAGCTTATCTCCTTCACGTGCATCCCACATGCTCGAATCTACCCGTTTTTGTGCACCTGAGGGATGTACCTGGTTCATGTCTGAGTTCCTTTTTCAGACTTCAAAACTAAACTTTACTTGGGCCAACAAGAATCTTTCTAGATTTCCAAAAATATATTTACAATGGGCGTCTTTACAAAGCCTTTCCCCCCGAGAAGGAATCTCCACTAAAACCGCATCCCCCCAGCGGCAGTCGGTCTTGACCCTTTCAGCGCCTACTATTAAACTAATATATCGGGACACAGGTTCTCATCGTCCCGACATCAAAGAAGGTTTTTCGGTCTTGAAATCGGAGGTTGTTTCAAAGGCTCCTGGAACGCATTCCCCTGTGCGAGGGGGCATTGTTGCTTTGCCCTTAGACGAGCACGAGGAAGAGGAAGGCACATCTTCTTGAGGGACAGAGGTGGAAGTTTTCGCCATTCATGTTAAAAAATTTCAGAGAAGAAATGGAAATTGCGTTTCAGAAGGGAACACAAGAGAGGAATAAGAATATTCTTTTGAAGGTTTGATGATGCAGTGGGAAATAAGGGGCGAAGGCAGAAGTATTTATAGAGGCCAAATGTGTACGTTAGAGCGAGCCAAAGATGGCCAACCGCTGTAATTAATTCGAAGGCTTTTCAAGGGTCGTACGGACGCGACCCTTAGTCACCTTGCTTGTCACGTCAATTTCTTGATAGGGCGTACCTAACATCGTGATGGAAATATCAAAGAGGCAAGAGTTCAAGACCGTTTCTTATCATTTTACTCTAAGAAACGCGGGGACTATCTGTATACGGCCAAAATTGAAGAGTCCGATTTTATGATCATTGTAGCATTCCGTAGCTTCACAGGGAAGGCCCGAGGCACAGCTCGAGGTTCAACCCCGAGGGTTCCTTGTCTCGACCTCGGGGCAGCACAAATCGGTGGCTACCATGAACAAGCATAAAGTTCCCAAGGCACGTGACCAAAGCTGACAATCCCTGCAAGAGTAGTACTAGTCTGTACCAGACTAGTGAATAGTTGTGGCAGCTACGTTTCTTTGTAATAATTACGCATGTACTATGTTGGGATTCCCCTTCCTATATAAAGGGGACTCCTATCATTTTGTAAAGGGATACAACATTGAATACAAGAACAAGAACATTCTCTGCTCTCTGACTTAAACATATTCTCCCTTGATTCTATTGCTTACACTTATCACATTACTTGCATTTATTGTGTTTTCATTGATTTTTCTTCATTTATCACTCCTCATTGTTCATAAAGAGCCTTCATCAAAGCTCTCAGAACCGTTAGTTCTCCGTCGACTGTCCACTGCCTAAAGTTTAGCTCGACCCCGAGGCCTCGTATAACCTAGCTCGAGGCCCCGATTCTCAGCCACTCGATTTGCTTGACACACTGCCTTCAAGCTCTTCTCTTATTTTCTAGTTTCACACATAAATCAAATCTAATTGTAATTGCCATTTTCAAGGTAAATAATAGTCACAGCCAAACCATCGATAAAAAGTATAATCATAGTACCAGTGTACCCACAACTTTGGCATACTGAAAAACTATGAATTACACATAGAATGGAAAGTTAAATTCGCCATGGAAAACAAGAAAAATTTCTGGCACAAATTAGTATAAGTTGGCATGAAAAATCAAATGCCTCTAAGAATCAGCAGAAATTAGTAATCAACAAATCTTACTTTTTCATTTAAATATTAATTTTTGGGTGATAGTTGGGTGAAGGGGGAGATAGTGGTGGAAGAAAAGAACGTGGAGGGAGGGGCAAAATGGAGTTGGAACGGTGAGATGGCATGGCACGTAGCGTCCACCTCAGCTAAATGTCAGTCCATGTGAGATGATGGTGGCCATAGTGGAGGGTCCTAACGGAAGAGGGGTATTTTTGCACCACTTTTTTAACGTCAGGGGTAAGGGTGGACCACTACTAGAAATTCGGCAAAAACCGACCAAGGTCAACCGACCAACTTTGGTCGGTCAAAAAAACCGGCCAAAAAACCGACCAAAGTTGGTCGGTTTCTCAAAATATTTTATCTTTTAAATTTTTTACGAAACCAACCAACTTTGATCGGTTCTCTTTGGCGCAAAAATGCGGGAAACTATTTGAGTCCCGCAAAATTTATTTTTCAAGAAACTGACTAACATTGGTCGGTTTTTCATTTCAAATAAATTAAAATTAATATTAAAAAACCAACCAAAATTGGTTGGTTAATTCGGCCGGTCATTTTAAAAAACCGACCAACTTTGGTCGGTTATTTTCGTGCGAAAATACAATTAAAGAGTATAAACCAAATAAAAGACAGTCATAAAACAAAATCCACCAATGGTCTAGTGGTAGAATAGTATCCTGCCACTGTACAGACCCCGGTTCGATTCCCTAATGGCGTATTTTTTAATTAAAATACCGATCACCTTTGGTCGGTTTTTTCGGCAATAATTTTTTTTTTGTATTTAATTGACCGACCAAAGTTGGTCGGTAACTTCCGACCAACTTTGGTCAGTATGCCCTTCCGACCTTCAAAATATCGTCCCCACGTAAATGGTCGCGTTTTGGACGGTTATTTCCCATTACCGACCAACGTTGGTTGGTTTTTTGGGACGATTTTGCCCGAATTTCTAGTAGTGGACCAAAAGTATAACAGAGGGTATAAATGATCCTTTTCGCGTAGTAAAGGGGTATTTTTGGCCCTTTTCCCTAAATATAATAATGCATACATACATAAACACCAAAGTAATAGTAAAACACCTGCATTCTTTTCTTTCTCAGACAACTAACACACTTTTACAGTAATACGAACTTCTCACTTTCAAACGTAAAATGACTAGAAGTTATTTTTATTGGCAAAACATAACGCTCAATCAAATGTAGCGAAACCTTAATCCAGATCCTTGGAACTTTTGTTCAATGATATGATCTAGCTTCTCCGTCATCACAGTCGTGAAGTAATTCTTCCAATCTCCAACTTCTCCTCGACGAACGCTTTATTTTTCCTCTCCAGTTGCCAATTTCTCATTCTTGTTTACCTCCGAATTGCTCAAATTCTCAAAGCTACACATTTTTAAGATTTCATCCGTATCTCCACATTTTTCTTCCTCTATAGAGAACGGACATTCTAAGAATTCAGATAATCGTTTCAGCTGAATCTCGGGGTTCTCTTTAATTTCTTCATACATCAAGAAAAGTACACTTTTAGGATTTTCTAAGCTTTTTTACCAGTAATCTAACACGTGATTTGGAGGTCCGTAGAAGAATTAGGCTTGAAATGGCGAAAGTGAAAATTTTGGAAAGTTTGATAGGGAGTGGACTTTTTGATATAGGGGTTGGATTCCGATTCCGGAAGTTGGAACAGGTTCGTAATGTCAAAGGTGATTTGTGTGCAAAATTTGTGGTCAATCGGACGTGATTTGATAGGTTTTGGCATCGGTTGTGGAAGTTTGAAGTTACAAAGTTCATTGATTTTGAATTGAGGTGTGATTCGTCGTTTCAATTTTGTTATGTGTATTTTGAGTCCTCGAGTAGGTCTGTGTTATGTTATGTGTGTTGTTGGTAAGTTTTGAGGGGGTGCCGAGTGGCTCGGGTGAGTTTTGGAGCATTTTGGAAATTTTGGCTAAGGCTGGTGGTAGAGGTTCTGGTATAACCGCACCTGCGGAGCCACGGGCGCAGGTGCAGAGCCGCAAAAGCGGCAGTGTCATCGCAGATGGTAGGTGAGAGCTGGGTGAGGAAGACCGTAGAAACGGATTTTTGTAACGCACATGCGTGCCCGCAGATGCGAGATTTGAGCGCAGGAACGGGCTTTGGCGCAAATGTAAGTCCTTGTGTCGCACATGCGATGTCATAGAAGCGGATATTTTTTCTGCAGGTGCGAGGTCCATTTCTATTGTGCTTCTCCGCAGAAGTGGAACATTTTTCGTATAAGCGACGCCGCAGAAGCGACGATGCCTGGGCAGAAGTATTAAGTACTCAATTTCGAGGATTTCGGCCATTTTTACATTTTTTGAGCTATAGAGCTTGGATTGAGGCGATTCTTGAAGAAATTTTAACCATATGAATTGGGGTAAGTATTCTCTACTCGATTTTGGTTATATTTTGTGAATCTATCTTCGTTTTTGGTAACTGGATTGTGAATTTTAAAGAGGAAATTTGGGGTTTTGGCCTAAAGTTTCATAAAGCGAATTTTTGAGTTTTGAACATCGATTCGAGGTCGGATTCTGATGAATTTTGGCTTTTGATTAAAGATTCAATATTTATTGATGGGTTTATTTTGTTTTGCATTATTTGATGTTTTTAAGTTGCTTTTGGCGGTTTTGAGCCGTTCGGAGGTCGGTACGGGCGAGATGGCATTTTTGGAGCATCACTTGGCTTGCTCGGTATTGAAATCGGCTTGTTCGAGGTAAGTAACACTTCTAAACTTAGTGTTGAGGGTATAAAACACCGAATTACGTGATTGTGATTAGTATTGAGGTAACGCACATGCTAGGTGACGGGTACGTGGGCGTGCACCGTGTCAATTGTGACTCAGTTATTTTTGTGGTACTGTGTAGTTACCTGATCTTACCTATAACCATGGAATTTCTAAGTACTTGAGCTATTGAACTATGATCCCTGCTAGAATCCATTTCTAGGCTACATGCTTATCTTGTTCGGACCCACTGAGGTCATTTCTACTGTTGAGCTATCTACTTTTATTGCATTACATACTCAGTCATATGCATATCATATCTCAGTCTCTGTCACTATTTATTGATACATCACATCATTATTTTCGGCTGATATTTCATGACATTGAGAGCCCGAGAAACTGGAGAGATTGATGGCTGAGTGAGGTCAAGGGCATGATGGTGAGGATATTTATGGGATCGGGCTGCACGCCGTAATATGTTTTTACTGATTTATTTCATGATTGGCTTGTTGTAGCGCTTGGGCTGAAGGAGTCCCTCCGGAGTCTATACACACCACTAGTGAGCGCAGGTACCTACCGAGTGCAAGTGCGAGTGCCGAGTGCGAATGCGAGTGCCGAGTGTGAGTGCAAGTGCCAAGTGTTGTATGCTGAGTGCCGAGTGATTTGAGAGGATTGAGTAACTATGATGACTGAGTGGCTGTGAGGACTGAGTGACTGGGAGGACCGAGTGAATTGATACTCTAAGAGTATGCATATGGCTTCATCACTGAGTCTCATCGGTCATTTTTGCAAATTAATTTTGGGCCATGATTATTGGGATTTTGAATCCACATAAGCTTTAGTGAGGTATTTCTATGTCTATGAGGTCATCTTTGATGAGTTTGCGCTAATAAGCCACGTAGGTTAATTTTAAAAAAATAGCCACAATCATGTCTCGCGTGTGTCTAATAGGGAGTGTTATTGTCTCACATAGTATTCTAAGTCTTTAACTCTATTTGGTCTTATTTTTCTCATACAGGTGTGGATCTACTTACCAGAGCTTGAGCATGACAGACGCCCTAGGACCATCCTGTCAGGATCGCTCATTCAGGAGTTGCTTAAGGAGATTTTTTTTTCATGTTTTGAATCTGTTTTTCTTTTTATGTCGTGTTTTACCTTCTAGTTTTGTACACTAATATCGAGTCTTTAGGGGATGTTAGAGTCTGTCATAGTCTAGTAAGTTTGTCGAGTCTTTTGTTATTGTACTTCCTATTTGTGTTTTGAAAAAGATGTTGTTATAAATCAAAAATCAAAAAAAAAAAAAAAAAAGATTTTGCATTTTTATATTTCCATTAGATGTTTTCTTTAGAATAATAACTCTAGAAATTCAAAAAAAATATTTTGGGGTTTTCCTTTAGGTAATTAATATCTAAAACTCAAAAAAAAAAAATTGCTTTTATATTTCCTTTAGGATATTAGGACTAAAAATTCAAACAAAAAAAAAGATTTTTCTTTTGATATCTCTTTACAAGTTTTCTTTAAGATATTAAATCCAAAATCAAAAAAGATTTTCCTTTTGAGGTTCTTCTTTCGGAAATTAAAAAAAACCAAAAAAAATCCTTATATTTTAGGACATTAATTAAAGAAGATTAAAAGAAGGAAAAAAACATACTTTGTCTTTGGTTTATCCGATTTATTCTTTAGATTTCCTTCCTATAGAAGAAAATCAAAAAATATTTTTCTATTCTAGGGTTTTTTTTCTTAATAATGTCTCATAGAGTATCTGTTTATATATATATATATATATATATATATATATATATATATATATAATATATATTATATATATATACACTTGAGTTTAGAATAGGTTATAGAACATTAAGTCTATAAAATTCAAAAAAAAAAAGATTTGCTTCTTTTATTTCTCTTTTCTCATCAGAGTAGTCATTAAGGTAAAAAAAAAAAGAGAAGAAGAGAGAACGTTAGTTTGTTTAGTCTATTCTGGATTTTTCTAAAACTGAGCTTGATCTGATTCATGAGGGACATGATACGTAGGCAACCTACGTAGGATTCGATCGAATCATCATTAAAATAAAAAAAAATAAAAAACAAAAAAAAAGAGAAAAAAGAGAGAGAATGAAGTAGTGGGATGTGAGAAATGAATGGAAAGGAAAGAGTGGTAATCAAAAAGAAAAGGGAGGAAAGAAAATAAAAAACCAAGGGGTGCTAGAAAGGAAAATGAAGAAGGAAACTTGACAAGAAGAGTGAAATTGGGGTGATGCCATATGACCTTCGTACCCTCGAAGTCATTTAGAATCAATAACTGACTAGGTGCATTGCACATAACGTGAGATTATCTTATGTGAAATGCCCTAACGCTAACGTGATGACTTCATTTTATTCCTCTTTGTTATCTTCATTATAGCAGAAGGGTGGTTGGTTTGTGGTTATTAAAGTGGTAACTCTTCTCTACAACATAAAGTTGAAAGGCAATGGCAGATGACAACAAAATTGAGTTGATTGATACTAGTGCCCAAAAGCAATTGGTTGAACAGGGCAATGGTTGGTTGAAGAGGTAAGGATGTTAAGACAACACACGGCGGACATGTATCAGGCTTGGATGACTGGGAAGGCATCACCTCCGCCACCACCTAGCTTCCTAGATGCTACCCTTACCCAAACTCCGGTCATAGTGCCAGATGATCCCCCATTCTCTCCGGATTCTCCCGCATATCACAGCTTTCCTAACCACCCTAGTAGCTCCATCACTCGTCCTCCAACTACATTTCCCAAAAAGCACCCTCCTGTCATGTCACGACTCGGATTTCCCACCCTCGGGAGTCGTGATGGCGCCTACTCATGAAAGCTAGGGAAGCCGAGTATTATAGATTCATTAACCTTTTTGCTTATTGTAATGACCCGGTTAGTTGTTCTAAGAGTTGTAGCCCCGTTCTCTCATTTCTATTTCTTTATGTGTTGTTCAGCTGTGTTGAGTTGTATCGAGTTGGTAGGTTTGGGTTCGAAGTAGTTTTGGAGTGAAATGATCATTTAGTCTCTTAATTAGAAAGCTAAGTTAGAAAAGTCAACCGGAAGTTGACATATGAGTAAAAGAATTTTTATGATTCGATTAGCTTCGTTGGTTGATTTTAGACTTAGGAGAATGTTCGAAATATAATTTGGAGGTCAGTGGTAGAATTAAGCTTGAATTGGCAAAAGTTGGAAGTTTAAAAGTCTTAGGCTTGAATTCGAGGTTGATTTGGTATTTTTGTGTGGTTTTGGGTGTTTCGGAGGTTTGACTAAGTTCAGGTAGTGATATATGACTTGTTGGAATTGTTTGTTGAGGTCCCGAGGGCATCGGATGAGTTTTGAATAGGTTTGGGTTGTGTTGTGCTCGTTTTTCTTATGTTTCGACGCCGTTTCTTCAAGCATAAATGATATCATATTGAACAAATGAGCTCCGATTTCTTTTTTGATTGAAGCATTAGATCTGTATTGTAATTATGGACCTGTAGCAAACAGAATCGTCGAATTTGGACGTCGTATGAGGATTTTATGGTTATTTTACTAAGAATTAGATTGCCAGATTTTTCAGGTTAATTACGAAATTGCCACTAGCAGCGTAATTAAAAATCTGCACTATTTGCAAATATTAAAACCTACATATCTCCTTCGTTATAAGGTCAAATTGAGTGATTCAAAAGCCTAACTTGACTAGAATTTCACAAGGAATCCATTGAAGGTATAAAATACGAGTTTTGGGATCGTTTGGCTCGAGAAAGGAGGCAGAATAGCTGGTAGAAAAATATACAAAACTAGGGTTTGTTCATTCGGTCATATTTTGAGTTGGGGAGCTCGGATTTGGGCGATTTTGGAGGCGATTTTCACCATATGGATTGGGTTAAGTGTTCTCTACTCGATTTTAATTATAATTTGTGAATCCATCTTCGTTTTTGGGATTTGATTGATGATTTCAAAGTGAAATTGAGGGAGTTAGGGTTTGAGTATTGGAGAGTTTTAAGTGAGGATTTGAGGGACCAAATGGAGTCCGATTTTGACAAATTTTATATGGTTAGACTCGGGAGAGGACGAGGATTATTATTCAGCCATTTTTGATTGATTTCGAGACGTGGGCCCGGGGGCCGAGTTTTGGCCGATTTCGGATTTTTGGCATGTTTATGTAGTTTTTATTGTGTAATTCGATTCTTTAGACTATGTTGATAGTAGTATTCTGATTATGGTTAGATTCGAAGCTTTTGGAGACCGAGTCGAGGGACTAGGACATCCTGGAGTAGGATTTTACGCTGTTGAGGTAAGTAACAGTTTTAACTCTGGCTTTGAGGGTATAAACCCGGAGAAATTGATATCATGCGATTGTTTGGTGGTGATACCCACGCTAGGTGACGGGCGTGTGGGTGTGCACCGCGAGGGATTGAGACTTGGTTCGTCCCGTGAGGCCTAATGGCTATTATCTGTGGTTATGTGTTTACTTGTTGTTGAACTTGTTTGCCTTCATGTTAGAGATCATGTTTAGGTTTTATTCATGCTCACATTATTTGTACTCAGTCATAGAAATTATTGTACATGTTTACCTCAGTCTCTATTATTTGCTAATATTCTGTGATACTTGATGTGGGATGTGTCCCCTTATTTGTTGATGATGGTGAGGCTAGTGAGGTACATGGCTGAGTGAGGCCGAGGGCATGGTTGTGAGGATATTAATACCATAGCGTGAGAGTTGTTCGCGTAGCACGTGAGTTGACCGTGCGGGTCCGCGTGAGTTGTCCGCGTAGCACGTGAGTTGACCGTGCGG
>NW_017674763.1:62832-68118 GCF_001879085.1 Nicotiana attenuata | reverse complement strand
TGTGAGGTTGCATTAACTTTTGCTGTTGCTGCATTTATCAGTTAAATTTCTTTGTGGCATTTACCGAGTTATGGAATTTACCTGTTTATTCCTGTTATTTTTAAAATTGTGAAAAATAAATAATTGGACTATTTTGCTCAGCTCGTCACTACTGCTCAGTTCCTTAGTTATTTCTGTTACTACTGAGGTGGTTGTACTCATACTACACCCTGCACTTTATGTGCAGATCCAGGTGAGTTAGGGCGCGACGATCGTTGATTTCAGGCCGGCTTTAATTGGAGACTGCAAGGTAGCTGCCAGCGTCCGCAGGACCTTGTTACTCCTTTTATCATTTCTTCTTTGGACAGTTAGACCGTTTATATATCTCAGTTCATAGTTTTAGACGCTCGTGACTTAGTGACACCCCGATGTTTGGGACTCGTTTCCGTATTTTATATTATCTATATTTAGAGTTGGTTTACTTTTTCAGGAATTAAATTATTGGAAATATTTTATTAAATTCTTATAATCAAATTAGTAGTAATATTTTGGGAATAGGCTTGCCTTGTAACACGATAGGCGCCATCACGATTAAGGTTAGATTTTGGGTCGTGACAAGTTGGTATCAGAGCCTAGGTTACATAGGTCTCACGAGTCATGAGCGGGTTTAGTAGAGTCTTGCGGATCGGTACAGAGATGTCTGTACTTATCTTCGAGAGGCTGCAGAACCTTTAGGAAAACTTCACCTTCTTGAATTCTTATCGTGCGGTATTGATTCAGCTTGAAGTCTAACTCTTTGAATTCCTTCCACGCATTCGTATGTGCACATGAGCGCTCGATATCAGTTGTGCATCGACGGATTGTGATTCCTTAGATGAGGTGCGAGATGTGATTTCTGTGTGTTGATGTTGGGCCAGTCTGGAGGACTTGAGGCTGGGGTTTGACTGTAGATTGACCACTGAGGTGTTGATTGTGTGAGCACGTGCTTATATGTCCGTTGGTGTCCCTATTAGCGGGATTTGTAATTTGATGGCTATGTGGCGAGTATGATTCGACTGCGAGATTGTGTTCGGATTGACTTGAATGTGACGAGAAGGTATTGCTGAAGGTTTCACCTATTTGAGACTCCAGGTATGTTTTTAGACTAGTTCGAGGACGAACGTTTGTTTAAGAGGGGGAGGATGTAACGACTCGGTTAGTCGTTCTAAGAGTTGTAGCCCCGTTCTCTCATTTCTATTTCTTTATGTGTTGTTCAGCTGTGTTGAGTTGTATCGAGTTGGTAGGTTTGGGTTCGAAATAGTTTTGGAGTGAAATGATCATTTAGTCTCTTAATTAGAAAGCTAAGTTAGAAAAGTCAACCGGAAGTTGACTTATGAGTAAAAGAATTTGGATTTGGATTTTTATGATTCTATTAGCTTCGTTGGTTGATTTTCAACTTAGGAGAATGTCCGAAATATAATTTGGAGGTCAGTGGTAGAATTAGGCTTGAATTGGCAGAAGTTGGAAGTTTAAAAGTCTGCTTGAATTCGAGGTTAATTTGGTATTTTGGTGTGGTTTTGGGTGTTTCGGAGGTTTGACTAAGTTCAGGTAGTGATATATGACTTGTTGGAATTGTTTGTTGAGGTCCCGAGGGCCTCGGATGAGTTTTGAATAGGTTTGGGTTGTGTTGGGCTCGTTTTTCTTATGTTTCGACGCCGTTTCTTCAAGCATAAATGATATCATATTGAACAAATGAGCTCCGATTTCTTTTTTGATTGAAGCATTAGATCTGTATTGTAATTATGGACCTGTAGCAAACAGAATCGTCGAATTTGGACGTCGTATGAGGATTTTATGGTTATTTTACTAAGAATTAGATTGCCAGATTTTTCAGGTTAATTACGAAATTGCCACTAGCAGTGTAATTAAAAATCTGCACTATTTGCAAATATTAAAACCTACATATCTCCTTCGTTATAAGGTCAAATTGAGTGATTCAAAAGCCTAACTTGACTAGAATTTCACAAGGAATCCATTGAAGGCATAAAATACGAGTTTTGGGATCATTTGGCTCGAGAAACGAGGCAGAATAGCTGGAAGAAAAATATACAAAACTAGGGTTTGTTCATTCGGTCATATTTTGAGTTGGGGAGCTCGGATTTGGGCGATTTTGGAGGCGATTTTCACCATATGGATTGGGTTAAGTGTTCTCTACTCGATTTTAATTATAATTTGTGAATCCATCTTCGTTTTTGGGATTTGATTGATGATTTCAAAGTGAAATTGAGGGAGTTAGGGTTTGAGTTTTGGAGAGTTTTAAGTGAGGATTTGAGGGACCAAACGGAGTCCGATTTTGACAAATTTTATATGGTTAGACTCGGGAGAGGACGAGGATTATTATTCAGCCATTTTTGATTGATTTCGAGACGTGGGCCCGGGGGCCGAGTTTTGGCCGATTTCGGATTTTTGGCATGTTTATGTAGTTTTTATTGTGTAATTCGATTCTTTAGACTATGTTGATAGTAGTATTCTGATTATGGTTAGATTCGAAGCTTTTGGAGACCGAGTCGAGGGACTAGGACATCCTGGAGTAGGATTTTACGCTGTTGAGGTAAGTAACAGTTTTAACTCTGGCGTTGAGGGTATAAACCCGTAGAAATTGATATCATGCGATTGTTTGGTGGTGATACCAATGCTAGGTGACGGGCGTGTGGGTGTGTACCACGAGGGATTGAGACTTGGTTCGTCCCATGAGGTTGTGAAGCCTAATGGCTATTATCTGTAGTTATGTGTTTACTTGTTGTTGAACTTGTTTGCCTTCATGTTAGAGATCATGTTTAGGTTTTATTCATGCTCACATTATTTGTACTCAGTCATAGAAATTATTATTCATGTTTACCTCAGTCTCTATTATTTGAATATTCTGTGATACTTGATGTGGGCTGTGTCCCCTTATTTGTTGATGATGGTGAGGCTAGTGAGGTACATGACTGAGTGAGGTCGAGGGCCTGGTTGTGAGGATATTAATGCCATAGCGCGTGAGTTGTCCGCGTAGCACGTGAGTTGACCGTGCGGGTCCAGGTATTGATACCATAGCGCGTGAGTTGTCCGCGTAGCATGTGAGTTGACCGTGCGGATCCAGGTATTGATATGGTAGCACGTGAGTTGTCCGTGCTTAGTGCTTGGGCTTTGGGAGCCCCTCCGGAGTCTTTACACACCCCAAGTGAGCGCAGAGTGTTGAGTGTACTGAGTATTGAGTGTTGAGTGCTGAGTGCGAGTGCTGAGTGATGGGGTGACATTGTTGTGAGGTTGCATTTACTTTTGCTGTTGCAGCATTTATCTGTTAAATTTCTTTGTGGTATTTACTGAGTTATGGAATTTACCTGTTTATTCCTGTTATTTTTAAAATTGTGAAAAATAAATAATTGGACTATTTTGTTCAGCTCGTCACTACTGCTCAGTTCCTTAGTTATTTCTGTTACTACTGAGGTGGTTGTACTCATACTACACCCTGCACTTTATGTGCAGATCTAGGTGAGTTCGTTAAGTTCAGGCCGACTATCTGTAGTGATTACAAGGTAGATGTCAGCGTCCGCAGGACCTCGTTATTCTTTTTGTCATTTCTTCAGTTAGACAGTTTATATATCTTAGTTCACAGTTTTAGATGCTCATGACTTAATGACACCCCGATATTTGGGACTCGTTTCCGTATTTTATATTATTTATATTTAGAGTTGGTTTAGTTTATCAGGAATTAAATTATTGGAAATATATTATTACATTCTTATAATCAAATTAGTAGTAATATTTTGGGAATAGGCTTGCCTTGTAAGACGATAGGCGCCATCACGACCAAGGTTAGATTTTGGGTCGTGACACTTATCGCTTTTTACAGTTCAACATAACAGGTGATCAACAACGAGATAATTATAATAAATAGAAATGCGAAAGATGAAAACTAAGAGTTTAGTCATATACTAGTGCAGAATCTAACATACAACTCTACACAGAATTTGGTGTCACAATGTCACGGGCTGTCTATGAATACACAAACAGTGGTCTGAAAGATAAATACAAAGTTGTTTCTGAAATACAAAAAAAGAAATAGAATGGAAAGATAGAAGAAGACGCCAAGGCTTGCGGACGCCTGCAGGACTACCTTGGGTCTCCACCACTGGACTGAAGGCAGCAACCTCACTGTGGTCCAAAAGCTACAGCACCGGGATCTGCACACAGGTAACGAAGGTTTGGGATTTGGGAGAAATTTCGAAGGTTTTTCAAGAGCAACGATTAGGTAACGATTCTCTACTCTTTTATGCTTAATACCCACTAATCTAATCACGATTTCATCTTTAAATTTCGGATTTTTGAATGAATATTGGGTGAAAGTTCATAGACCAAACTATTGGGTTTTGAGGGGGCATTTGACCTCCAATTTGGGAGATTTATATATGGTTGGACTCGTGAGAGTACGAGGGTTCTGAAAACGTGAAAATCATTTGATTCCGAGACGTTGGCTGGAGGGGCATTTTGGTCTTTTTACCTATTTCCACGCCCTAGCTTTAAATTTAATAGTGGAATCAGTTGTTTGCAATATTATTTACGATGTGTAATTGAATTGAATAGATTTGGGCCATTTGGAGTCGGGTACTCGTGGCAAAAGCGTGGTTTCTAGTTGATATTGAGCCGGTTCGAGGTAAGTGGCTTGTCTAACCTTGTGTGGGGGACCTTTCCCCTTAGGATTTGTTATTTGTTGATTTGAGTGCCTTGTACGCGAGGTGATGAGCGCGTAATTGAGCCAATTGTTGAAAATCCGGTTTTTCTTAAGATATTGAGATTGAGTTCCTTTCATATTTGCTTTATTCTACTTGCAATTGTAACCTGTGCTAGATTAGGAAAGCATGTTTAGTTGATTTAACTTGCCTAATTGCTTAAGTTGCCTTGACTGTACTACGTGAAGCATGCTAGGTCAGTACTACCTGTTGCTTGTCTTTTGTACTTCGTTTCCATGTACCTTCTGGTTGTGATTGCGCATTTACATTGGGACTACGGATGTGGGATTCTGGTAGCTTCCCCCCTTGTTTGTTTACTTTGGGATTGCGGGGTTCGATTCCCGATAGATCCCCCTGCACTTTTACTTTGGGACTGCGGGTTCGATTCCCGATAGATCCCCCTGCACATTGATAGTTGGACTACAGGACGGTATCCCGGGAGATCCTTCGGATATACACATATGATGGACCACGGGATGGTATCCCGGGAGATCCACTGGACAGTTGGGAAAAGGACTACAGGACGGTATCCTGGGAGATCCTCATTGTTACCATT
>NW_017674763.1:41692-62149 GCF_001879085.1 Nicotiana attenuata | reverse complement strand
AAAAAGGAGGTGTGACAGCTCTGGCGACTCTGCTGGGGAAAAGAACCCAGAACTTTGGTTCAGGGTTCAGAATTCGAGCTTAGATATATTGTTGTATTTGGCTTTATCTGATTTTCCTACATGTTTCGTGCTAAATGTGCAAAATGTTGCTTTTTACCGCTTTGATATTATCTGAATTGTATATAAACTGTGGCGAAACCCTTCTCTTCTCACCTCCGGGGATGTGCTCACTGGTGGAGACTCCCTATTCTGTTAGTGTCATACCTTAAAGTAAGAAAGAGGCCGTACAAGTTACTAAGCCGGATGGCCTTTTGGTTCCCGGTACGTAGCCCCCTCCTCGACTCGAGTTGTCCGCTCGGGTGCACAGTCTAGAACATATACCCAGGTTTTGGACCTAGAATAACTTGACTTCATGCCGGATCCCTAGTAGGAACGCTTATCTGCATCACGTGCATTTTGACTTAAGGGACTCAACACAAGGGTTGGGTCCGTCTAGGACAGGTGTACCCGGAATAATGGACCATCCTGATGCATCCTACTTGTGCATTTATCTGTTTTGGACTCGCATGCTGACCGGATTTGAATATCTGGAAAAATTGAAAAACAAAAAGAGAAAAAGAGAAAATAGCAGTGTAGAGAGTTAATTACCTATATTAGAAAAACCAATGTCCAAGTAGTGCTGAAATTCTGTCGGATTTTTGAGAAAAATGAAAGAAAAAAGCAAAGTATTTTTTTATAGTTTCTTTTGTTTGCCAATGCAAAAGAAAAATAAAAAGAGTTTTATTTTCAAATTAGTTTGTTTTATTTGCCATTGAAAAAGAAAATATAAAAAAGAGTCTTGCTTTCAGAAATAGTGTATTTGCCAACGAAAAAGAGTTTTGTTTTCGAAAATAGTTAGTTTTATTTGCCCGAACTACGCTGGTTTGATTCTCACCGGATGTGAGATACGTAGGCAACCCCCATCGGGTCCAACCACCCTTTTTGCAAAATAGTCGAAAATACCAAAATTTTAATTTTCATCAAATAAGTCGGGTGATGCCATTCTTGTTTGAAATAAGCCGAATGCCCCTAAAAGGGCGTCGGAAGGCTGTTTTTGCAAGAACAGCCACCCTGAGTCATTTTAAAACGGTTTGCGGGCACAGCCTTAAAATCTCCCTTTCGGAAGTGCTGAAAGGCCGTATTTGCAAAACCGAGTCTTTGTTTTCACAAAATAAATATTTTTGAAAAATAGCCACTTTTCCTTTTTTTTAAAGTCAAAATAAGTCATTACATGGCCAGCTTTCTTTAAATAGCCTACAGTTGACATTGAAACATTCTCAGTCTTGTGCAGGCCCGCGGCGATGCCGAGTGATGCCCCGCGGTCCCCAGGATTTGAAGCTTTGATGTATTCCTAGTCATCGAGTCTGTATTTTGTTTTTAAGTCTGTTTTGTAATTTTCCCCCTTTAAGAAAAACAAATATTCTAGTATCTCTTGTAATCGGCGTTTGTTAATGAAAATCCCAAAAATTATCTCTCTATTTTCGCATTTAATTTGCAAGAACTACGCTTGGTCTGATTCATGCGGGGTCATGATACGTAGGCAGTCTCCATAGGATTCGACCATAACCAAAAGAAAAAAAAGGAAAGAAAAGAGAGGAAAAACAACAAAAGGCAAAAAGAAAAGAAAAGAGCGGAAAAACAAGAAAGAAAAGGAAAAATCGAGAAAGGGAGAGAATAGGAACAAAAGAAGACAAAGGCAAGAGTGAAAAGAAGAAAAAAAAAAGAAAAAAAAAGAAAAGAAAGTGTGCAATTGGAAATAAGGAAAAGGCCGGGATGACGCATGCGACCGATCAAAAGCATAATAGGAACTGTTAATTGCCTAGGTGCATTCACTCCCCAAATGTGCGGGTACCAATATGTTAAATGCCCTAACGCTAACGTGATGGTTTCATTTTGTCATGTCATTCCAGAAAGGTGGTTGGTTTGTGGTTTTAAAGTGGTAACTCTTCTTTACAACACAAGGACAAAAGGCAATGGCAAACAACAATAGAACTGAGTTGGTTGATACCGGTGCCCGACAGCAGTTGATTGAACGGGATAATGGGTTGGTTGAAGAGGTGCGGATGTTAAGACAACACATGGCAGACATGTATCAAGCCTGGATGACTGGGAGGGCACCACCCCCGCCACCACCGATTTTCCCGGATGCTGCCCTTACCCAAACTCCCAACATAATGCCGGATGATCCTCCATATTCTCCAGATACACCCGCTTATCACAATTTTCCCAACCACCCTAGTAGCTCCATCACTCATCCTCCAATTACTTCTCCCCAATATTGCCCTCTTGTCATATCCACTACCCCAAACAATGAATACCCACTCAAAGCTCGTAATGCCCAATATCACCCTCTAGAGGTTGCCCACAGGGTCCTTGCTTCATACAAGAAGTGCTCCCGGGATGAGCTTCATGCTAGGAATGAAAAGGTTACAGGAAGAGAAGGACGAGATGGGACGCCCAGGAAGCTGAAAAGCATAGAACTGTCCTTAAGGGACAAGCGAAGAATGGGAGGCCAGGGTAGCATGACTTGCAAAGAACTGATTGTGCCCCATGACGCCCGCCCGCCCGCGGGGTTCGAAGTGCCAAAATTGAACTTGTATGATGGGCGTGGAGATCCGGTAGCCCACCTGAGGGCCTATTGCAATGAAATGAGGATTGTTGGAGAGAAAGATGACTTTATGATGGCATATTTCGGTGAAAGCCTGGCTGGGGCAGCCTTGGACTGGCATACTCATCAAGATGGTGATAAGTGGCTTACATTGGGTGACATGGCTCAAGACTTTGTCCGATACTTTCAATGCAAATCGAGTGTTACCCCATACCGCTCCTCGCTATTTAAGATGGAAAAGAAGCTGGAGGAAAGCTTTAACGAGTTTAGGCTCAGATGGAGGGAGCAAGCTGCTCGAGTCAGCCCCCCGATTGGCGAAGAAGAAATGGTTGAGCTTTTTCTACAAGCCCAGGGACCCACCTACTTCAGTCATTTGATCCCGGCCTTGGGAAAGCCTTTCAATGGTGTATTAAAAATGGGGGAGCTAGTAGAAGAAGGTATCAAGTCAGGCAAAATCGTGAGTTGTTTGGAAGCTATTCCAGTAAACTTGGGTGGAAGAAAGAGAAACAGAAAAGACGATCCGATAGGTTTTCCTGATCAAAACTTCCAGCCTCGACGTCGTCCCCACGGGTATCCATGTGCACTAGATGACTCTCCCAGACGCTACCTCTCTTTACAGAAATCCCAAAGTCGCACATCACATTCCCAGTACCCAGCTCCACAAAATGCATATCTACCCCCGCGAGCTTACCAAAAACACCCCGGATCAGGTTTTCAGCCCAATTCAGCATTTCAGAATGAGAGGTTACGGAATAAGAAAACCTTTACTCCGTTGGGAAAGTTATATGTCAGTCTATTCCAGAGGTTAAGGACATTGGACATGTTGAAGCCGATTCAGATAAAAGCGCCGAATCCTCTTCCAAAGAAATTTGATCTTTCTCAAAGGTGCGCATACTGCTCAGATGCCCCGGGCATGACATAGAGAAATGTTGGAATCTGAACAATGCGATTCAGAAGCTGATTGATGCAGGCGACATTGTCGTGCAAAGTCCAGATGCAGCAACCACTAGCCGAAGTCCGTTTCCGGTGCATAATGAGACGCATATGGTAGGTATGATTTATTTTGGAAAGGAACATTAGAACTCTTCTGAGATCCTTGGAGGGCCATATGCTACTAAGGTATTAGCGTTATCAGAGGTTGAGCGTGAGAACAAGCCGGCAAAAGGAACCCAAGAGCAGTTTGCTAAGAACAACGTGATGAAGACCTGTGAAGGTTCCAGCAATATTGGTACGAAACTCAGTGGCTAAGATGTCGTGCTTGATAATTGGGAAGACGCTCCATTTCTTGGTCATTCGGCGTGGAGTTTTGGTGGTTTATTTTGTTGTCATTTCTGTTATCCGGGTTATTTCAGGGTTGTAATTCGGATACTGTCTTGTGACTAAAACCCTTCTATCCTTTCACTTTGCCTTGTTTGTTTAGTCGTAATAGTTTGTTTAGTGCCGTCTGGGTTTGTTCAAGGGTTGTAACCCTAGTCTAGTTTGCTTGTTGTGTTGTTTAAACCCTTTCACCGTCAGTCTAATGCAATTCTCTGTGTCCTACCATTTCTAGTCATTTTGTTTAGTTCTCTTCTCCTTTTACAGTTCTTTTCATGCTGGTTCTAGTGACATGACATGCATGCATAATTCTCAGCCTGGTTAAAAGTCAGTTTAGTAATGAAGCAATGAGACAATGTTGAAGATGATAGGGACATTTGAGGGAAATAAGTGAAACCGGGGCCGATAGAACATAAAGAAATACTGTTGAAATGCATCATGCCGCATCGGTTTGAAGCTAAAGGCAAGTTTTCCCCAAGTTTACAGGGGCCGTTCGTGGTACCGTGTTTGTTATCCGATGGTGCTGGGTAATTGAAAAATGTAGAAGGAAAATGCGCGATTATGGTTATTAATTCTGGTGCAATCAAAAGATGTTACGTATGTTTTCCTCAACTTGTTAATTGTGTAGTTTGTACTGGGCATATTTTTGGAGATTGAAATGACGAAGGTGTTTTGTTCTGCCACCCAAACACTTTATCCTTTGTTACCTCTTTTGAGCCTCATTTATGTTCTTTCATACCCCTCTTTCGGAATCAGTAATAAAACTTGTAAGCCCAAGCAGGGGAAAGTAAGCGGATAAACAAGAGAAAAATAGTGAAATAGAAAAGGAGAGAAAAGAAAAGAAAAGAGAAGAAGAAAAGAAGGAGAAAAGAAAAGAAAAAAAAAGAGAAAAGAAAAAGAAAAGAAAAGAAGAAAAGAAGAGAAAAGAAAAGAAAAAAAAAAGAAAGAAAAGAAAAAAGAAGAGAAGAAAGAACAGAAAAGAAAAAGATAAAGAAAAGAAAAGAAATGAAAAGAAAGAAAGAAAAGTGGAAAAGGAAAGGTTGTAACAACGAAGTAATTTTATAGCATGAACTACGTTTGACTTGATCCCGAAAGGGTACGTAGGCAGCCTCTCTCTGAGGTTCAGTCACACCGAAATAAAAATCCAAAAGTCCCCAAGAAAGAAACTGGGGTAGAAGTTGTGGTTGTTGTGAGAAATCTGATTCCGAAAATTGTAATTCTGAACCCATGTTGAATTGTTTTGAGCCTTTGATACCCTTTCTTTCTAACCCTATCCAAAAGCCCACATTACGGTCCAAAGGAAGACCTTCTGATCAGACTTCGAGAGATGCCAAGTCAAGCGGGTAGAGGTGAATCATATCAGGTGAAACACTCCGGTCCAAACGAAGGAAATGAAGAATGAGAGAGTCTTGTTGATGAGAACCCTCACGGGTACCCCAAGGCGATGAAAGCTGAGAGAAATCAAAATGAGAGAGTCTTATTGGTGAAAACCTTCACGGGCACCATAAGGCGACGGTGAGTTGAGAGAAAGACCAAAATGAGAGAGGCTTGATGGTGAAAACCCTACGGGCACCACAAGTCGAATAAGGATTGAGAATCAGATGGGAAATCACCAGACGAAGATTGTGAAAGACGACAAAGCAGCGAAGCCCAGTTTCACAGTTTGGGGGTATAATAGGAGCTGAACATCAGATTTGCCTAACAGAATAGGCCACAGGTGCATGTCAAGGTCGTTAGAGTCGGTATCCACATCCGATAGGTTTCTACTTTGTAGTTTTCTTGTTAGGAATCATCTCTTTCCATTGTCCTTCCACTATGTTCCTTTTGTCTTGTTTATTTCCTCCTCCTGAGTCTGTTTGGTCATAACAAGTGAGAAATGACTTTAAAATCTGCCACCAAGCTTTCCAATTGAACAAAACGGGATCTGGTGAAAACATCAAAGCGTCAAGTCAGGAAAGAACAGCAGGCACACTGAGTTGTTAACAATCAACATGCTTTGGGATCCTTGTGAAATACAAAGGCTTGGTATATGTCAATTCATGAACGATGCAACAAATGAAGGGTTAGGGCGAACAGATCAAAGGTATTTCCTGTGACAAGCTTGATAAAAGGGTGTTAAACCAGTGACGAGCAAGACCTTCCAAGCAGAAGTCAAAGTTATCATGGCAAATGGGGGAGCTGTAGACCTCAAGGACCGGACCAGGGGTTTAAGCCAAGAAAGAACGACATACATCTTGAGTGGGTGGCAATTGACGTGCTTTGGTATTCGTGTGAAATACGAGGGTTTGGTGCGTATCAATTCAGGAACAATGCAACAGATGGAGGGTGTTAGGTGAACGGATCAAAGGTATTTTCGGTGAAACACGAAAGGTTTGGTACATATCGATTCATGAACAATGAAACAAGATGGAGGGTGTTTGGTGTACGGATCAGAGATATTCTCTGTGTCAAGGGTAACAAAGGAAGTGGTTAGTCAATAAACAAGCAAGGTCCTCGAGTGGGAATCAGTTATCGTGACAAGTGAAGGAGCAACAGACCTCAAGGCCGAGGCCAGTGGTTAAGTCAAGAAAGAATAGCATATACACGGAGTGGGGGCAATGGGCGTGCTTTGGGATTCATGTGAGATACAAAGGCTGGGGAGCTTCCAGTTCATGCAATGCAAATGGAGGATATTGGGTCTGAACGGAGAAAAGGTATTTTATGTGATAAGGACGACAGAGAAAGGGGTTTAGTCCATAAACAAGCAAGGTCTTCGAGTGGAAATCGGTCATCATGGGAAGTGAAGGAGCAATCCCCCTCAAAGTTCAAGGCCACAAACCAACCACCACATTTTAAACTGATAAGATTTTTCTTTGATTGAAACAGGGGAAGAAAGTTTTCGTTGGTTTCGGAGAAACCCTCCTTAGGAAAAAAGCAAGCACCAAAACAGGTTTGACCATAAATTCTCAGGACCCTCCTGGAAAATGGGACTTAGTTTAAATTTCAAAGCAATCATGAGTAGCATAATTTAGCATAAATGTACCCTAAAGGAATATAAGTTGGTTCCAAAGTTTGCATGTTTAAGATAGGATCCAATTAGGAGTTTTCAGGACCCTCCTGGATAATGGGACGTAGTTTTAAGGTCTTCTTAGATAACAAGATATAGTGAAAGTCGTACCTTCAGTAGATATAGCTTAGGATAAAACTGTCTTTTAACTAGAAGTTGTCAGGACCCTCCTGGATAATGAGGAGTAGTTTAAGACCTTTTAGACAACAAATGTAGTGGGAGTAATACCTTTAGAGGATATACTTAGATTCGTAATTGTTAGGAGTTGTCAGGACCTCCCTGGATAATAGGACTTAGCTTTCAAATTCTTAGTAATAGTTGGTAGAATAATTCAGTTTAACACTCACCCATGTGCCCAGCTACCGAACTGGGGCAGAAAATTTTCTTTGTCTATTTTGTTGAAGTCAGGAGCCACCCTGGAGAACAGAGGCATTTATTTCAAGTTTTAGCAATCAGGAGCCCGCCTGGAGAACAGAGGCATTTATTTTAAGTTTTAGCAATCAGGAGCCCGCCTGGAAAACAGAGGCATGCATTTCAAGTTTCAGCAGTTAGGAGCCCGCCTGGAAGGGCTCCTGGAAAACAGAGGCATTTATTTCAATTTTTAGCAATCAGGAGCCCGCCTGGAGAACAGAGGCATTTATTTTAAGTTTTAGCAATCAGGAGCCCGCCTGGAGAACAGAGGCATTTATTTCAAGTTTTAGCAATCAGGAGCCCGCCTGGAGAACAGAGGCATTTATTTCAAGTTTTAGCAATCAGGAGCCCGCCTAGAGAACAAAGGCATTTATTTCATGTTTTAGCAATCAGGAGCCCGCCTGGAGAACAAAGGCATACATTTCAATTTTTAGCAATCAGGAGCCCGCCTGGAGAACAGAGGCATTTATTTTGAGTTTTAGCAATCAGGAGCCCGCTTGGAGAACAGAGGCATTTATTTCATGTTTTAGCAATCAGGAGCCCGCCTGGAGAACAGAGGCATTTATTTTGAGTTTTAGCAATCAGGAGCCCGCCTGGAGAACAGAGGCATTTATTTCAAGTTTAGCAGTTAGGAGCCCGCCTGGAGAACAAAGGCATTTATTTTAAGTTTTAGCAATCAGGAGCCCGCCTTGAGAAAAGATGCATTTATTTTAAGTTTTAGCAATCAGGAGCCGCCTGGAGAACAGAGGCATTTATTTTAAGTTTTAGCAATCAGGAGCCCGCCTGGAGAACAGAGGCATGCATTTCAAGTTTCAGCAGTTAGTAGCCCGCCTGGAGAACAGAGGACTACATTTCAAGTTTTAGCGGTCAAGCATCACTCGGAAAAAGGGCAAACATCTCAGATCAAAATTCAAGGCGGCAACAAAGGGATATCATCGGGAGAATACAAGTCAACAATGCAACAAGAACCACAAGATCAAGTTTGAAGATATAGATAGGTATCTTAAAACCTGTAGTTGACAGGCTTAATTAGTTTTTCTTATGATGATTTTGATGTAATATCGAGAACCGTGGACCAGGACCTCGGCGGAACGACACCTCGACTGGCTCTCCACCTCGGCATACTCCATCACCTCACTCACCTCTGAACTACACGTGGCCTGATTCCTTTATAGCCAAGGATATGTAAGCAGCTCAGATACCAGGGCTCGGTCACATTCTCTTTTATCTTAGTTTTAGTCTCTCCAAATAAGGGTCGGGTCAAAAAACCTGTCTAGTCGTTCTTTGTCTGAAAACTCTTCGCGTTTCCAGTCAAAGATGGGCTGCTGTAGACATGTGATTTTTGACCCTCCCCAAGATTTTTTATATTTTAGCATGTAAATATTTAATTTAGGCCTAATATAGCTATTTCTACTATTTTTTGACTTCTTTACTTTATTTTCGTCATAAGAATGGAAAATTACAAAAATATTTTAGTTTATATATTTTTTTTCAAAAAATACAAAAATAGTACCTTGTTTTTATCTCTATATAATTTCGAAAACATAAAAATAGTTTCATGTTTGGTTTAATTAATTAGGATTAGCTTTGGCATTGTGTAGTATTTTTATCTTATTTTAAAAGGAGTCAATTAAGGTGTTAAATTACAATTTTAAGAGTTTTAGAACCCAATTCTTGGCCCAATTCGGATTAGTCCATTAAGCCTAGGGACCCTTCTAGACTCTTCTTTGGAACAAAAACAAATAAAAAAAGACCCTAAGGACTTAACACAAAAAGACCTAGGGACTAATTGGCAAATACACAAAAACACACCTAAACCTAGACTCTAGCTATAAAGTAATGCTGAAAATTAGAAAAAAAGGGAGAGACTGAAAAGGAGGAGGGCCGCAGAAGACAAAAATTCGGACCCCTCCTCATCGTTCTCTTCCTGACCATTAGAGAACACAGAACGGAAGATCGGCGCAGCTCCTTGAAGACGTGGAGTTCTTCATTCAAACTCACGCGTACAGTCGTTCCTCACCTCTCAACACACCCATCAACAGCCTCATCTCCACCACGAATCCAACCCCTAAAACCAGCGATCCCAACTCCAGTGACTCCTCGCCATAAAAACGCACACACGAAAGCACACAGAGATACGCAGCTGTTTTAGTTTGTTACGATGATTTCGATTTTCAGATTTGTTATGGAGTTCTATTATATTTCAAAGTTTCGCTTCTTCTGATTTCATTGGAAATTGATTCAACTCCGGCCATGGAGTTTCGTTTGAGTTTTATTGCTGATTCGTTGGTTCGATGGTGACTGTTCGAGGTAGAAGTTTTTCCGTCGAGGTCTTGTTCACATCTCCGATTCCGTGGTTGAGGTTTCCGGCGCCGGCAGGATCGGATCATTGCTTGTTTGTTGTTGCTTCTCTTTATTTGTAGTCGAGCTTCAGTCTGTGGCTATTCTCAGCCTTTGTTTGGTTCTGCTGTTGTTTTGGTTTCCGGTCACATTTAACTCGCCGGAGTTTGTTTCAACCGAAGACTCTATTTAATTGAAACGATTTGCTCATAGAGGTCCGTTCCTTTCTCATTCTTTTGTCCTTGATTTTGTCCTATGTGATGTTTCAGTGATGAATTTGTGATGTTCTGACTCGGAATTGTTTTGATGCCATTAAGAAATGAATACCTTTTAGACTCATGTTTCAATTGAGTTTAATAAATTTGAAATGGGAAGTGAAAATGGTTCTGGGTTTGGATCTGCAAATCGAAACGAAGGATTTGAGCTATGTAGGTAATTAATGGCACGCAAAGGATTGAGGGAAAATTAAGGATATTAGCTGTTCTATCAATTTCTATATAAATTGTAGAATCACCTATGAGCATAAAATAATGCCACCACTAACTACCAATCCGTAGTCCGCAGAGAAATTCAAGTCCTACCTCTTTATTTTTAGCTTTCTTTGAAGTTCCCATGTGACTTCTTAAGTTGTGCCAGATTTGCTAGATCTTTTCATCTTCTTTTCTTATTTTTGAAATTTTGTTGAATTTTGTTCATACTGGTACTAGCTTAGTGTTAATTTCGTGTATTCTATTGAATTGATAGGAGCACCCTTTGAAATAAATTGAGGTGCGCCGTGCCGAACAAAATCACAAATAGCATGGCCCTCTTAATTGTTTTCTAAAAATATGTAGATCTTGGAATGCGCCATTTAGCAAATTCCATGGCTTCCCGCAAAGTTAATAATGCGCTAGTTGCTTTAGGTTCGGCATTTAATAATATTACCTTCCTAAACTCGGGTGCACATTTATGTCAAAAAGTACATAGATTAAGACATGTATTAAAATCAGATATTTAGCCATTTATAACAGTGTAAGCGACCGTGCTAGAACCACGGAACTCGGGAATGCCTAACACCTTCTCCCGGGTTAACAGAATTCCTTACTCGGATTTCTGGTTCGCGGACTGTTAAACATAGTCAATTCTTCCTCGATTCGGGATTCAACCGGTGACTTGGGACACCATTAATCTCCCAAGTGGCGACTCTGAATTTTTAAATAATAAATCCCGTTTCGATTGTCCTTTAATTGGAAAAAACTCCTTTACGCCCCTGCGGGGTGTAGGTAAAAAGGAGGTGTGACAGTCATCACATGTTATATCCACTATCCCCACGATCACAACTTCTCAACAATCTTCCCTTCATTGATCCAACAATGACAACCCACTCAAAACTCATGATGCCCAATATTACCCCTCAGAGGTTGGCCATAAGGTCCCTGACTCATACAATCATAGCCCTCGGAATGAGTCTCATGGTCGAAATGGAAAGTTCACAGGAAAAGAAGGGCGAGATGAGATATCCAGGAAGTTGAAAGGTATAGAACAGTCCTTATGGAGCATGCAAGAGATGGGAAATCAAATTAACATGTCTTACAATGACTTGTGTATGTTCCCTAATGTTCATTTGCCCGCGGGGTTTAAAATGCCAAAGTTTAACTGGTATGATGGGCATGGAGATCCAGTAGCCCATCTGAGGGGTTATTGTAGTGAAATGAGAAGTGTTGGCGGGAAAGATGATTTGTTGATGGCGTATTTCAGTGAGAGTTTGAGTGGGGCAGCCTTGGAATGGTATACTCGTCAAGATGTCAATAAGTGGCATGCATGGGATGACATGGCTCAAGATTTTGTTCGACACTTTCAGTACAATCTAGACATTATCCCAGACCGCTCCGCCCTATCTATGATGGAAAAGAAACCGGAGGAAAGTTTTAGGGAGTTTGGGCTCAGATCGAGGGAACAAGCTGCTCGCGTCAGTCCCCCGATTGGTGAAGAAAAAATGGTTGAGCTTTTCCTACAAGCCCAGGGGCCCACCTACTTTAGTCATTTGATCCCGGCCTTGGGTAAACCTTTCAATGATGTGGTAAAAATGGGGGAGATGGTAGAAGAAGGAATCAAGTCACGCAAAATCATGAGTTATTCTGCATTGAAAGATACTACAGAAGACATTAATAACATCTCAGTAAGTTTGTGGGGAAGAAAGAGAAACAGAAAAGATGTTGTTGAGCCCCGCCAACGACAAAATCTAGTGGGCGTACCTGCTCAACGCTTTCAGCCTCAACATCAACCCCATGAATATCCTCGTACTCCAGATAATCCTTCCCAATGCTACTTCTCTCCACAAAATCTCCAAAGTCATAACTCACCTTCCCAGTACTCTATCCACAATGCGCCGCCATATGCTCCACATCCACAAGACACCCAATGGCCTGCACCACCTCCACAAATGGCTTACCCGCCCCCTCAAGCATATCAACCACCTACCCGCAAAAGGTTCCAACCGAGGCCAGAGTACAAAATGAAAAGGCAACAGCAAAAGGAAAAGGCTTTCACTCCTATTGGAGAATCATATGCCAGTTTGTTCCTAAAGGTTGAGGCAATTGGACATGTTGAAGCCGATTCAGATAAAAATGCCGAACCCACTTCCAAAGAATTTTGATTATTCTCAAAGGTGCGCATATTGCTCTAATACCCCGGGTCACAACATAGAAAAGTGTTGGCATATGAAAAGAGCAGTTTAGAAGCCTATTTATGCATGTGACATTGTCGTGCAAAATACAGATGCAGTAGACACTAGCCAAAGTCCATTACTTGTTCATAATGAGACACATATGGTGGGTGTAATTTGTGTTGAAAAGGAATATGAGACTCTTTTGAGATCCTCGGAGGTCCACTTACCGCAAAGCTTTCAGCGCTATCAATCTCGGCCGGAAGTTGATCTTAAGAACGAGCTGGCAAAAGGGACCCAAAAGCAATTTGCTAACATCAATGTGATGGAGACTTGTGAAGGTCCTAGTAATGTTGATGCGGAACTCAGTAGCTAAGATGTCGAGCTTAGTGATTCGAAAGATGCTCCTTTCTTGGCTAGCCAGGGAGGAGTCTTGGTGGTTTATTTCGTTGTCATTTCTGTTATCCGGGTTATTTTAGGGTTGTAATTTGGACATTGTCTTGTGACTCAAACCCTTCTATCCTTTTATTTTTCCTAGATCAATTAGTCTTGTTACCTCGTTTAGTGTTATACAGGTTTGTTCTAGGGTTATGACCCAGTTTGTTTTTGCTTGTTTTGTTGTTCGAACCCTTTAACCGTTTGTTAAATGTAATCTCCTGTTTTTTGTTATCTCTACTCTGTATTTGTTTAGTTCTCTTTTTCTTTTATAGTTATTTTCATGGTGACTCTAATGGCATGACATGCATGTGGAATTCTCAGCCTGGTCTTAAAAGTTAGTCTAATCATGAAAAAATGAAACAAGTTGATGGCCCAAGAACAGGTGAAGTTTTGAAGATTGACAAAAGAACTCAGTCATGGACCAGGTCCATCTTGTGAAGCACAGTCATGATCAATCCATACATGTGAGATGCACGTGAAGGAGATAAATCTAACTGATGAAGAAGTAATATCTTCTGATCTGATCGAACATGTTGCATATTGGATAAGGAGAGAAAGACTCCTTACGTGAAGAGAACACAGTTTAGGAAGAAGATAGTGTTAGAGTTTGAGATCACTATGAACTCTTCTACGGTAGAAGAGTAGTAATTGAATTCCAATCAAACGCTGATTACTAACCCATTAAATATCAGTGATGTTCTCTTTTACAGGTGTTGCACAAAAACGCAGAAGTTAAACATGAATTGAGAGCAAAATAGCAAGGTTTTTTGCAAGCAGTTCGTGTGTGATTCAAGTATGCAAACCTGAAGCTACATAAACCAGATTGAAGAACCAGATCCATAAAGAGTTTCATGTGTCTATCTTTTATTCTAGTTCAATTGTAGTAGGTGATTTTACATTGTACCTTTCAGCTTTCATAGAAGCAATTGTATTAGGTACTTAGAGTTTCAAGTTAGTGTTAACTTGAAGTTGTCGCAACAGTTGAGGTTGTGTGCCACAACGGGATTAGAGTTAATCCTTAGGTTTACAAAGAGTTTTGTAAATGCTGTTTTGGCTCAGTGATTTTAGTGGAAGTTTGGGAAAATCCTACTGAGTAGTAGGTTGTGGTTTTTCACTTTTTGAGCCAGGTGTTTTCCACGTAAAAATCTTTGTGTTCTTTATTTTCTGTACTCATCATTACGCAAACAGTAGTAGTTAGAATGCATAGAAGAACCAGGTTCTTCTATAGTTTAATTAAGCGAAAATTGGGTACCACACAAATCACCCCCCTCTTCTGTGGTATTGAAGTATAAAACATCAATTGATATCAGAGCGGGTTATCCTTGAAGAGGTTAACACCTTAGGAAAAGATCAAGATGAGTGCACCACCTGGAAACTGGGAAGGGCAATCCACTGCTAGGCATCCACTCTTTAATGGTAAGTACTATTCTTGTTGGAAGAATAGGATGAGAGATCATATCATAGGAGAAGACTATGAACTATGGGACATAGTCATTGATGGTCCCCTAGCGACTACAAAGAAGAATGCTGAATGAGTGGATGTGTCAAAGACAAGAGCTGACTGCACTGCTGAAGACCTGAAGAAATGGGAGAAGAATGTCAAAGCCAAGAAATGGCTTGTGTGTGGACTGGGTCCAAACGAGTACAGCAGGATTCAAAGTCGTACCACTACTACGGAGATATGGGACACTTTACAAGTGGCTCATGAAGGAACTCTTCAAGTAAAGAGATCAAGAGGAACACTGCTATACTCTCAATATGAGAATTTTACTATGAAGGAAGGAGAAACTATCCAGGAGATGTACACAAGGTTCACAACATCAACAAATGAACTTAAATCTCTTGGGAGAATTATCCTTGAAGAAGACAAGGTTGAGAAAATCTTGACAAGGGTCTTACCAGTGACTTGGGAAAGCAAAATCACTGCTATTCAGGAATCAATGAACATTGCTACTCTCAAGTTGGATGAACTGATTGGAAACCTCACTGCCTATGAACTGAGAAGGCAAACCATGAAAATGGATGCACCCAAGATGGAAAGGAGTCTGGCTCTCAGAATAGCTGAAGGTGCAGATCTGGAGGATGATGAAATGGCCATGATCACAAGGAAATTCAAAAAGTACCTAATGAGAGGAAAGGGTACTTCAAGAGGTACAACCTTCAATAAACCAAGGGCTCCTGAGAAATAGACCAATGAGGGTTGTTACAAATGTGTCAAGACTGATCACATGATCAAGAACTGTCCTCAGCGGGAAATTGAATGGAAGAAGGAAAGGGCTGAACGAAGGAACAGGAAGAAGGAATAGGTTCAACCCAAAAGAAACAAAGGATTAACAAAGGCTATGGTTGCTACCTGGGGAGAAACATCAGATGAGGATTCAGAAGATGAAGCTGGAGATGAACAAGCACTTATGGCCATCGAAGAATCAGATGATGAACAAGAGGTAAGTGTCCTTCATCTCAAAGACAAGATTAAATTTCTGTCTATAGAAAGACTATCTGAACTATTGCTGGATTTCATCGATGAGTCTGAAATAATTAATAATGAGAAGGAAGAGCTGTCTAGGGAGTGTGTGTTCTTAAAAGCCAAGTGCAAAAATCTAGAATCTAGGGCTAATGAGAGCGACAGAAAAATGCTAAGTTGATGAACCGGGATCTTGAACTTGACACCAGTGTCTTAGAACTTAGGTCTAAAAATTTAAAACTAAAATTAGGAACAGGTAAGAAGAAAGCTGATTACAAACATCACACCTTAGAAGAAAACCTAGGAAAAATGAAGGATGCATTGTATAAGAAAAATGAGCAGATAAGAGTCTTAAAAGAAGACCTAGGGAAGGTAAAGTATGAACTACACAGAACTTGCAAATGGAATATGGCTTCTGATGCACTATCCTGGCTACAAAAACATCACAGTAGCAACAAGAGAGGACTTGGCTATGGGGCACAAGCACCTAAGTGGGACCCCAAAAGGAAGTACCTCACTCTTCCTAAAAATAAAATTTGCACACACTGTGGCAAGACTAGTCATTACAAAAATAAATGTAATGCAAAAGAAAAGGCCAGTCAAAAGAACAAAGCTTTTGTTCAAAAGAAAAATAGGCTACCTGGGTGGGCTAAAAGTAATTTAATTTACCCCTTTGCCTATAGAAAGGGACCCAAACTAGTTTGGGTTCCTAAGACTAACCCCTGAGTTCTTTGTGCAGGTCCAAGTGAAGGGAAGTAGCCAAATATGGTACATGGATAGTGGCTGCTCAAAACATATGACTGGAAGCAAGAATTGGTTCCTTTCACTTGAGGACTTAAAAGGAGGTAATGTCTCCTTTGGAAATGGGAAGAAATGTGAGATTATTGGGGTTGGAAAGGTAGGTAAGACAGACTCACACTCCATTGAAAATGTCTACTTGATAGATGGCTTGAAATATAGCATAATCAGTGTATCATAACTGTGTGACAGAGTAAACTTGTAGCATTTACCTCTACCAAATGCTTTGTGATTAATCTTACCACTGACAATATTGTTTTGCAGGGAAAAAGAGTTAACAATATTTACATTGTAGATTTGTCCACTCTCTCAGAAAATGAACTCACTTGCTTGAGTGTATTGCACAATGATCCCCTCATGTGGCAAAAAAGACTTGGTCATGCAAGTCTGAATCAACTCAACAAATTAGTCTCCAAGGACCTGGTTATAGGGTTACCTAACATCAAGTTCAAGGATAACAAAGTTTGTGAGGCCTGTGCTAGGGGGAAGCAGGTAAGATCATCCTTTAAAAGCAAGAAAATGGTAAGCACAACCAGGACGTTGGAACAGGTTCATATGGATCTCTATGGTCCAATGAGAACATTGAGCAGAGGTGGTAAGAAATATGTGATGGCACTTGTTGATGATTATTCTAGGTTTACCTGGGTACTATTCTTAACATCTAAGGATGAAGCATTTGACATGTTTACTGCCTTTGTTAGAAAAACTCAGAAACAACTAGGTAATCAACTTGCATCAATTAGGTCTGATCATGGAACTAAATATGAAAATGTTATGTTTGCTGAATTTTGTGATGAGCATGGTATAGATCATAATTTCGCTGCCCCTAGGACTCCTCAACAAAATGGAGTAGTTGAAAGAAAGAACAGGACCCTTGAAGATATGGCTAGGACTATGCTTCTTTCTAGTAAACTGCCCCATAGCTTCTGGGCAGAGACTGTAAACATTGCTTGTTATATCATAAATAGATGCATGACTAGACCTCTTGTAGAGAAGACTCCCTATGAGTTACTTAAAGGGAGAAAACCAAATATATCCCATCTTAGGGCAGTTGGATGCAAGTGCTTTGTGCACAATAATGTAAAGGACTCCCTAGGTAAGTTTGATCCCAGAAGTGATGAATAAGTATTCATGGGATATTCTTCACATAGAAAAGCTTATAAAGTGTTCAATAAAAGAACTTTGTGTGTAGAAGAAAGTGTGCATGTAGTTTTTGATGAAACTAACATTCTTTCTGAGAGACAGGAACATGAAGATGAAGCTATTGGGTTGGTAAAAGATTTGAGTGAAGTCTCAGCTCAAGCTAAAGTTGCACCAAAAGAAGGAACAAGTGATGGAACAGGTTCTTCCATCCAGGGCAACCTGACAGGGGGAACTAAACAAAGAGGAACTGAAACAAATCCATTAAAGGAACCTGGTGATGACCCTGTTCCCCGGCAACAGAACATGGGAGAAACATCAAGCAGAAATCAATTGGTCGTGAAACCTCACAAGTATTAAAGCTCTCATCCCATTGAGAACATAATCACTGATCCAACCTCTGGAGTTAAAACTAGATCACAATTAAAGAATCTGTGTGGTTTTGATGCTTTCCTATATCTTATTGAACCTAAAAATGTTGTTGAGGCTTTGCAGGATGCAAATTGGGTAAATGCAATACAAGATCAACTCAATTAGTTTGAAAGAATTCAAGTTTGGCACCTAGTTCCAAGACCCAAGGATAGATTAGTAATTGGCACTAAATGGGTCTTTAGAAACAAGCTTGATGAAGATGGAATAGTTACAAGGAACAAGGCAAGACGGTGGTCCACTGTTATAGCCAAAAGGAGGGCGTAGACTATGATGAGACCTTTGCTCCAGTTGCAAGACTGGAAGCAATAAGACTTCTTATAGCCTTTGCAGCACACATGGAATTCACTCTTCATCAGATGGATGTCAAAAATACCTTCCTGAATGGATATCTAAAAGAAGAAGTGTTTGTAAAACAACCTCCAGGGTTTGAGAGCAAGGAATGTCCTGATCATGTGTACAAATTAGACAAGGCTTTCTAAGGACTCAAGCAAGCTCCTAGAGCATGATATGAACGATTATCCAAATTCCTGCTTGAACATGGCTATAAAAGTGGTAAAATTGACAGTACTCTATTCTTGATAGAAAAAGGTAATGATCTTCTTGTTGTACAAATATATGTTGATAACATAATTTTTGGGGCAACCACTGACAAACTCAGTAAAGATTTTGCCAAATTAATGGGGAGTGAGTTGAAATGAGTATGATGGGTGAGCTCAAATTTTTTTTAGGCTTACAGATCAAACAAAACCCAAATGGAACCATGATCCATCAACAGAAATATGCAAAAGAGTTGATCAAAAAGTTTAAAGTGGATGAATCAAAGGAAATAGACACCCCCATTGCAACTGTCACTAAATTAGACATAGATGAACCTGGTTCATTTGTTGATCAGAAGCTGTATAGGGGTATGATTGGTTCACTTTTGTATCTTACTGCCAGCAGACCTGACATAGTTTTCAGTGTAGGGCTTTGTTCTCGCTTTCAAGCTAATCCGAAGGAATCTCACTTGACTGCTATCAAGAAGATACTGAGATACTTGAAAGGCACTACTGATCTGTGTCTTTGGTACCCTAAAGGTAGTAATTTCAATCTAGTAGGGTATGCTGATGCTGATTATGCAGGTTTCCATGTGGATAGGAAGAGCACCTCAGGTATGGCTCATTTTCTTGGTTCATGTCTTGTATCATGGGCCACTAAAAAGCAGAATTCAGTGGCCTTATCCACTGCTAAGGCTGAATATGTTATCGGTGCCTCTTGCTGTGCTCAATTGCTGTAGATCAAAGAGGAGATGATAGATTTTGGCATTGAAGTTGATTGCAATCCTATCTTTTGTGATAACACTAGTGCTATAAGTATGACAAAGAACATTGTTCATCATAAGAGGACCAAGCATATAGATGTTAGACACCACTTCATAAAAGATAACTATGAGAAAGGATTGATCTCCATAGAATTATGTGCTACTTATAAACAAATTGCTAACATCTTCACTAAAGCACTGAGTAGAGAAAACTTTTAGAGGAATAGGTTGGAATTAGGGATGATTAAGATCACCTAATAGGACCAGCTCAGAATGCATAATGGAAAAGAAAATGAAAAAATAAATTTTGCTAGGAAATCTGAACTTTTGTAAATATCTAGATTAATTTCTACTCAGCTTCATACTATAATTAGTATTCTCCTGTGACATGTGTTAATATGACTCACTGATCTCTTACAAAATTTTCTCTATTATGGTAAATTGAGGCATGTTCAAGAGAATTCCAAATGAAGAACCTGGTTCATCAGTATAGGTTCATCTGAATGCTAAGGTATGCTTTCTATACTCTGCACAATTAGAAATATTTATATTTAAATCATGAGCAGAAGTCCTACAATTGTTCAACTCCTTAGAAAATACTATCCGTTAGTTTTCAACCAATTTCGTCAGCCTTAGAACTCTAAACCACAAAAAATTATTGCCTAAAATCTAGGGAAGCCTAACCGATCATTCAAACCTGAAATTTCAGGTTGATTAGACCTCTAATTGACCACTGCTAAAGCTGCCGTTATACATTAAATGTGTATCTCCCTTTAATATACATCATTACCTCATGCCATCCTCATAATCCTAAACCGTCAAAAATCCATCTTCACTATCACTTGCTTTCTTCTTCAACATTCAAACTCACCAATTCTCTCAAGAAACCAGCGATCATGACAAACCCACAAGACAATCCTGGAACACCTCCACAGCCCACTCCCTATGATTCATCTACTCCACCTCCACCCAGCACATCTCCCAAACCCAGGCTGCGAAGGGTAAAAATGCTTGCTCGGAAAACAGTAGCGTCTGGGTCTCTCTCAAAGAAATTAAATGAGAAATTAAAGGCAAGCCAGGTCCAAGACTCTGACTCCACCTCTGATTCTGACTCATACAAATCGGCTAGTGAGGGGGAAGGACCTGGGTCTTCTGACTCTGAGAAGACTCAAGAATCCCCTTCTAAGGTAAGCTCTTCTGTGACTGAAAATTTAGAAACTAGGTTTGTTTTGGTTGGGCCTATCAGGGATGTAGAACTACCTGAGTTACGAAGGAGTGGAGGTAAAAAGAAATCTGAAAAAGAAAAAGAGAGAGAGGGTGCATGTGGTGAAGAGAGGGGAAATGGGAAAAGAGTGGTTGATCATTCACCCACTGCTGGTTTGTCTGTGCCTGCTATCTGTGGGGTTGAACAAGAAATTGTAGAAGAGAGTGGCAAGAAGTCAGGGGGAAGTGGTTCTGGTGAAGCTGCTGAAGGGTTAGTTAA
>NW_017674763.1:30423-40247 GCF_001879085.1 Nicotiana attenuata | reverse complement strand
ATCAAGAAGCAATATCTCATGATCTGATCGAAAAGGTTGCATATTGGATAAGGAGAGAAAGACTCCTTACGTGAAGAGAACACAGTTTAGGAAGAAGATAGTGTTAGAGTTTGAGATCTCTATGAACTCTTCTACGGTAGAAGAGTAGTAATTGAATTCCAATCAAACGCTGATTACTAACCCATTAAATATCAGTGATGTTCTCTTTTACAGGTGTTGCACAAAAACGCAGAAGTTAAACATGAATTGAGAGCAAAATAGCAAGGCTTTTTGCAAGCAGTTCGTGTGTGATTCAAGTATGCAAACCTGAAGCTACATAAACCAGATTGAAGAACCAGCTCCATAAAGAGTTTCATGTGTCTATCTTATATTTTAGTTCAATTGTAGTAGATGATTTTACATTGTACCTTTCAGCTTTCATAGAAGCAATTGTATTAGGTACTTAGAGTTTCAAGTTAGTGTTAACTTGAAGTTGTCGCAACAGTTGAGGCTGTGTGCCACAACGGGATTAGAGTTAATCCTTAGGTTTACAAAGAGTTTTGTAAATGCTGTTTTGGCTTAGTGATTTTAGTGGAAGTTTAAAAAATCCTACTGAGTAGTAGGTCGTGGTTTTTCACCTTTTGAGCCAGGTGTTTTCCACGTAAAAATCTCTATGATCTTTATTTCCTGTACTCATCATTACGCAAACAGTAGTAGTTGGAACGCATAGAAGAACCAGGTTCTTCTATAGTTTAACTAAGCAAAACTTGGGTACCACACAAATCACTCCCCCCCCCCCTCTTGTGTGGTATTAAAGTATAAAACATCACAAGTTTTGAAGATGACAGGGACATTTGAGGAAAATAAGTAAAGATTTGGATATTTTGAGATCATTTAAAGCCCGAATTATGTGAAACTGGGGCAGATGGTTTGGGAAATTAAGAGGACGACAAGAATTTGTTACCAGAAAGTGCGTCCCAGACTATTTGAAGCAACCAACTTTCAGTTCAAGTGCTTCTCAAGTTACAACATAAAGCCAGGGGAGTTTGCTCTAAACTGACGGAGCACATCCATTTTGAAGAAGAAATCACCCAAGAAGAGCTCTATACTCGACAAGGCACTAATGAAAGGTATAAGACATATCTGTGATATCAAAGTCGTTGCTGCAAGGAAGTGCTATCATGATCTTCAATTTTCATCCTTAAGATGCATCTGTTGTACTTGGTATTTTCAGAGATTGAGAGGCCCTCTTTTAGCTACCCAAACACATTATAGCCTTCGATACCCTTTTAAAAAAAACAGACCCTAAGGAGCGAACAGACCTAAGACCTAGACCCCCCCCCCCACCCTGTCGTTCTTCTTCTTCAACCTGCAGAACACCAACCTTCGAACAACCCAGGCAGCCATCAGCGACCAGACCTCTTTCCTCGCCCTCTTCTCCACGCCTCAAAGACCAGCGACCCTCCCTCTCCAATTTCCGGCCAGCGCTGCACCTCCCCCTTTCCCGTTTCCCTCACTCCTCTCATCTTACTTCCCTCCCTCGTCACTTGCGAACCTCTTTCCACAGAGACCCGCCGGAAACACACACACGCATGCACAGTAAGAGGAGGGGTACAAAATGGACAAAAATTAAAAATGAAGGCTAGGACTTGAAAGTTGTTACTTGTTTTCTCTGATTTTTCAGAACATATACATGTAAATAGTCTCTGTTTTACAAGTTAATTGTATTGAGCTTAAGCAAAACAAAGATGTCTCATGTTTCCTCTTTGCGATTCCGAGTTCTTGGTTTCAATTTTGGAGTTCGATTGAGGTTGAGCTGAGTTCGAATTGGTCCTCAAGATTTGAGTTCCTCCAGCGAAGTTCAGTCAGTCTGTTGCCTGCCGAGGTTCTGTCGTGATCTTATTGTTTGAAAGCTTCAAAACAGACCGAGCTTTTGAATTTCAAAGTTCTATTGAAGGTCCATTTCGTCTCCTTCTCTTTATTATGTGTGCTGTTGTTTTCAGGTGCTATGCTAAATTACATGATAATGGCCTAATATTTTTTGTTGATCTAGTTCTATCGAATCGCCTCTTATTCTATTTCAGTTGAGCTTGTTTGCTTATTTTTTATTGTTGTCCATGTCGTTATGTATTTGTTACTTCTAATATCAACTTTGAATCATTTGTATGTGCTGAATCACGCATAGAAATTAATGGATAAATAATGTTTATAGATAGCACCCTAATGGAGTTGGTCAAAACATCTTGAAGTGGGTTGGGGAGTGCGGGAATTAAAAGTAAAAATAAAAATTACTCCACTATAATATGAATGGTGGTGCTTGAAGCCCAAATCAGTGATGTTTCGGGTAGCTTAGGTGAAATGGCTAGTAACAATTAGCTAATACTTGCTGCTTTGGTTAGAATTCTAAAACTGTTGATTATGTAGCTCCACGCTACTGAATACAAAGATTCTAATGACAAACCACATTGCTTTGGGAGAGAATTAATGAAGTTTTGAATAGCCAGTTGAGGAACTTTGAAAAGCTTCTTATGTGAATACCATTTATGCCTATGTCCTATACGTGTAGATTGATGTTACTGTTATAAGAAGTTATTGTTGGCATGTGGATTCAGTAGAAATTTGATAATGAATTCTCTATTGGGACATGGATCCTTAAACTCTAGTTGAGCATATTTTAGGCCGACCACACGTGGGTAGGCAAACCTTTCGGCGCGTTTCGAATTTATTATCGTAATTATGTACACGTTCGCGTGACATGATTAAGGTTTCTAAAATAAATATTCATAGCTTGCTTTAGGCGCGACCTAATCTATCATCGTGACTGTGTACACGTTCGCGTGACATAATTACGATTCTAAATATATTAAGGTATACGTTCGCGCAACATTGGCCAAGCTTTTCTTAAATAACTAAGTGTTAGGAATTGTGGACACGTACGCATGACACGATTCTTGACACACCAAACAAAATGAGTACACGTACGCGTGACTCGTTTAAATATAATTTCTTAATTACGAAAAAATTGAGTAATTAGAAGCGGTAAGAGGTAAAAATATACATAGGTTCTTAAATAAGTAATTAGAGAATTTGAATAAGCCAAGTATTATTAAAGCGACCGTGCTAAAGCCACGAAACTCGGGAATGCCTAACACCTTCTTCCGGGTTAACAGAATTCCTTACCCGGATTTCTGTGTTTCGCGGACTGTAAAACAGAGTAAAACATCCTCGATTCGGGATTTTAAACCGGTAACTTGGGACACCATAAATTATCCCAAGTGGTGACTCTGAATTTGAATAAATAATCCTGTTTCGATTATTATCACTTTAATTGGAAAAACTCCCTTAAACCCCCTTTCGGGTAAAAAAAAAGGAGGTGTGACAGGCCGAGCTACCTGGATCCACAAGCACACGCTTAATTTGAAATGTATTTACGAGAAAAGAAATTAGCAACGCGTCGTTCTGAGGTTGAGACAAGGTATCGATGTCCTCGTCGTTGAACGTGAGAGCGTCCTCGGGTATATAACCTCGAGTTTGCTTCTCCCTGGTGATGGATATTTTTGTTCTTTTGACAATGGGTTCCTGCGGGATGTCGACTCCCCCAACAATCATGTGGATGACATGTTTTGGTTCTTAGTTTCATTTTTCCTGTTCGCCTCTCTTTCCCGAAATTAATTTTTGGCTCGGTCGCCGAGGAACTCTCAGAGGTGCCCTTTGCTAAGTAGCCGAGCTACTTCTTCTTTGAGTTGTCTGCAATCTTCGGTCCAATAAACGTGTGTGCCATGAAATTTGCACGTCAGGTTAGGATTCCTTTGCGTCAAATCAGATAGTATGCGTTTTGGCCACCTGGCGTCTCTGATTTTACCTATGGTAGATTCGATGCTCGAAACATCAACGTTGAAGTTGTCATCAGATAATTGGAGTGCCTCTATCGGCCCTGTGTATCTGTCGAATCCGGCTCTACTCACGAGTCCCTGAGAATTCTAACCTCGATCTGTCCTTCGATCATTTCGGGGTATGTTACACCTTGGGGCATTTCTTCGATCATCGGTGTATGGTTGATACCTTTCCTTGTTTCGCCTTGGTTCCTTTGCCAAGAGCCTACTAGGATATACTGAGCCCGAGGGGGCTCCTATTTGGTCTTCCTTGACCCTAATCTTCGATTGATATCGATTGTGGACATCCGACAAGTTATAGCGGGATATTCAACCAAGTTCTGCTTCAGCTGCTTCGAAGCCACCGAGCTTCATTCGTTCAAACCTTGAGTGAAGGCCTGTACTGCCCAGTCATCGGAGACTGGTGGTAACTCCATTCGCTCCATTTGAAAGCGAGATACAAACTCACGCAACATCTCGTTCTCTCTCTGTTTGATTTTGAAGATGTCGAATTTCCTTGTAGCAACCTTGATGGCACTGGCACGTGCCGTTATAAAAGAATCCGCCAGTATGGCAAACAAATCTATCGAATTCGGGGCTAGGTTGTGATACCACATCATTTCCCCTTTTGAAAGTGTTTCTCCGAACTTCTTTAACAAGACGGATTCAATCCCTTTACGACACAAGTTAAGCAGTGACGTGCTCGTTTGGGTCCGAGGTTCTGTTGTACTTTGGAAGGTCGGGCATTCTGAATTTCTTCGGGATGGGCTTTGGAGCAGTACTTGACGGGAATGGCTTTTGTAAAAATTTCTTTGAATCTACACCCTTCAGAATCGGAGGTGCGCCTAGGATCTGATCGGCCCTTGAATTGTAGGTCTCCACCTTTTTGTCATTGGCTTCTATCTTCTTTTCGCCCGATTCAATCCTCTTTGTGAGGTCCTTGAGCATCTTTATGATGGCGGGGTCGGCTGCTGACCCGTTGTTTCTCGATCTTTCCGGTACCTGTTCGGCTCGGGGAGCCGTTTCCGATGCTGTTGTGCTTGGAGTTTTCTGGTGGCTTTGCAGTTGAGAAATTTCCAGTTGTTGTGCCTATAACATTTCAAAAATAACGTGAAGGCTAACCTCTTGTTCTTCTTGAGCCAGGTTTTTTGAGCTTCTTGTTGGTTTTCTTGGCGTATACTCCTGTTAGTGTGGGAGCTTATATCGATGTGTTGGGCGTTGCATGAGACCACATCAACGAGAATTGGTTCTGGTGCGTCCTCAGGGTTTCGTGGTGGTACACCGATACTTGGAACAGCTACACCATTCTCTCCATGGTCCTCAGGACCGTTGTTTCCATGTGCATTCACTGAGTTAGAAATTTTGACCTAAAATCAAAGATTCTTGGATAAGAAAAAGTGTGAAGGATAACTTGCGTTATGTAGTAAACCAGCACGAAAACAATCACTATTATTTTTATCCCCACGGTGGGCGCCAAACTATTTACATGAAAAGTGTAATTACAATTAGATTTGATTTTGTGATTCTAGAAATACGTGATTTATTTTTATGCTAGTTATTAGGTAGTAGATGCTAAGTGTGAAACTAGAAAATAAGAGAAGAGCTTGAAGGCAGTGTGTCAAGCAAACCGAGTGGCTGAGAATCGGGGCTTCGTGCTAGGTTATACGGGGCCTCGGGGTCGAGCTAAACGTTAGGCAGTGGACAGTCGACGGAGAACTAACGGTTCTGAGAGCTTTGATGAAGGCTCTTTATGATCAATGATGAGTGATAAATGAAGAACAATCAATGGAAACATAATAAATGCAAGTAATGTAATAAATGTAAGCAATTGAATCAAGGGAGAATATGTTTAAGTTAGAGAGCAGAGAATGTTCTTGTTCTTGTATTCAATGTTGTGTCCCTTTACAAAATGATAGGAGTCCTCTTTATATAGGAAGGGGAATCCCAACATAGTACATGCGTAATTATTACAAAAGAAACATAGCTGGTACAGCTATTCACTAGTCTGTTATAGACTAGAACTACTCTTGCCCGGATTGTCAGCTTTGGTCACATGCCTTGGGAACTTCCCGCTTGTTCATGGTAGCCACCAATTTGTGCTTCCCAGAGGTCGAGCCAAGGAACCCTCGGGGTTGAACCTCGAGCTGTGCCTCGGGCCTTCCCGATGAAGCTACGGAATGCTGCAATGATCATAAAATCGGACTCTTCGATTTCAGCCGCATACAACTATAGCCAGGTATGAAAGGTTTTATCTTTTTACTATTCAGGATTAGCATTCAATTGTTCAATGTTAGTATATGGAACTTTTTGTAATAGTTGGAACTAGTTATAGTTTAATGGTTCTTAATGTGGTATTCTAATAGATAATTTGCTAATAGCTGATAGATTTTGTCTAATAGAGTAAGAGAACGGTGGCTAACATTTTTCTTTCTTTCCTTGAATATGATAGACGCTAAATGTTCAAAATTAATGTGAGATGCGGCAATTTAGAAAGGAGATGTGGCAGTATCAATGGAACTATGGAAATAAGGTAGTGGTCTTTGTGATTTCTTTTTGAATTCAAAATGAGAAAAAGAAAGATGTGGCAGTGGCGATTGGGTGAGGGGGAAGATGGTGGTGGAAGAAGAAGAAGAAGAAGTAGGGGGAGAGGGTAAAATAGGGTGGGATGGTGACATGGAATGCCATGTGGCATTCACCTCAGCGAAATGTTAGTTCGCATGGAATAATTGTGGCCATGGTGGAGCGCCATAACGAGGAGGGATATTTTTGCACCACTTTTGTAGCGTCGGGGGTAAGGGTGGACCAAAACTGTAACGGATGGTATAAATAATTCTTTTCTCATAGTAGAAGGGTATTTTTGACCATTTGCCCTTATATTTTATATATATGGCTAGTTGTTTATAGAACTACAGTATGTTCATAAAAGATATTTTCTCGATAAATGAGTGTGATCAGAGGCAGATTCGGGATTTAAATTTAATGATTTTAGTTGTTAAGATTTTAGCATTAAACTCATTATACTTATAGAGATATGGATTCACATATAATACTTATAGAGATTTTAGTAGGTTTGTCGAAACTAGTTAGGGTTCAATTAAAACTCTACATCCGACTAGAGTATGATACAATTAATTGAAACTTTACATTAGAAGAATTCTGGAAAAGATTTCATGAACCAACTTTGACCATTTCAAAGACTAGCTAAAATCTGTCAGATAAAGCGACGTTTCTTGAACTTGAGACAATAATACAAATCAGAAAATGTCCGTAATATTTTGATATATCATTTCACTGTTTTGAATGGTCATATATAAAGGCACTAAACACAAGCAAGCAAATGCAATATGCAGTAGGAAATAGGTGTTGAAACTGTTAAAACGCACTTGCCATGTGAGTTTTAAAAGCATTTTTTAAAATGGTATTAAAACTCACCCTTTTTTTGGTTAAAAGGGTATATTTATATAACTACTAAACAGAGCGGTAAGTTACAAAGTACTGCCATTGCCGGGGTACTGTAATTCCCTCAGTAGAGCGATGTTTTGAGAAACAGTATCAATATTACATGCCAAAAAATTTCTAACAACTTCAGTTCTTAGGATGTCTGCCCAAAATTCCTCATTTGCAAATATCGGAGGAACTGCTAGTAAACTGGATTTACCCGAAAAGCTTGGCTTTGCTACCTCTTTTGCTATAGCATCTGCCACCCTATTCTGCTCCCTATACGTGTGCCTCACCACGACCCTGTCCATCCTTTGCATTAACAACCTACATTCACAAATCATAGGATCATATGTTAGGTTACCTGTGAGTAGCGTTTGTATTATTTCTGCCAAGTTAGTGTTGATGTCCAAAGGGATCCATCCATTTTGTTCCGCAAGTTGTAGTCCTTTTAGAAGAGCTTTCAACTCAGGGAAAGTGTTGGTTGTATGTGGTATATTCTCCACATACCCCATAATCCAGTCCCCGTTGTGGTTCCTAAATACTCTACCTTTTCCTCCTATGCCTGGGTTACCCCTAGCTTCCCCATCTGTATTCAGTTTATAGCACCCTCTTCTAGGGTATCCCATTTTACAGTGGTTTGGAAATTCTTTTTGATGGTGGTATTTTCCACCAACATAAAGTATTCAGTTGCTTTAGATATGGTATTGGTGATGTTGATTCTATCTTCTTTATTGTTGAGCAGATTGTGGTTCCTGCATAGCCAGATGTGCCAAAAACAGAAGGGACGGATATTTTCCCAAGGAATGTTTTCACTAAAGGGAGTGTTTCTAAGTTTATTCCAAGTTGATGACTATTGTTGAGATGAGAAAATGGGATTCTATTGCCGACTCTCAATAGAAGCCTTGGATAGCAATTCCTGCCAGAACTGGGCTGCATTTATGCACCAAAGAATGTGTTCGCTTGTCTCTTCAGAACATTGGCAGAAGCAGCATTGTGGGTTACAATTAACCCTTATTCTGTGAAGGTGGCCTCCTGAAGGTAACCTATTGTGAGTAAGCAGCCAAATGAAGTTCTTGACTTCTTTAGGAGCTTGTCATTTCCAGATCCAATTGAAGTTCCCTTCCACCTCAGTTTCAACATTGTTCTTGCTTTTGCTAAGGAAAGTGTAGGCAGAGCTGCTGGTTAAGGACCCACTAGGAGTCAAACCCCAGATTAGCTTGTCTTCCTTGGTAGGGTTTGGAGGAATGAAGACAGAATTGATCATGTTAGAGATGCTTGGGGGCAGATCCATAGAGATGGGGGGAGATCCCAGTTTCCTGAATTGTAGACAGTGTCTACTTTGACAGTTATGTCATTTTGGGTAAACAGGCTTTCTACATATCCTTAATGGCTGGCTTTAGTTTGAAATAAGTTTTGAAAGGCAGTAGAAGAGTTTGCCTTTAGTGAAAAGAAAAGAAATAGGACAATCAGCAACTCAAAAACAAATCATAGTGCAAACACAAACAGGGAAAGGAGGCATTGGGAACATACATGTTTGAAACCACATAAATGGGGAAACATTTGATGCAACAAATATACAGAACAGCTATGAATCCATTGAACAAATCAGTCATGGTAACAGACATTTAAAACATAGGGAAGAGTGTAGCAGGATCATGTTGAAGACAAGGGTTTTGTTGAACAAAGTTTGACATTACATGGTTATACCAGTTAGGGAGGGGTAAGGGAACTAAGTGAACATGTTGGACAAGTATCAAAGAACTATGTAAAGTCTGATATGATGATTACACACAAGGCAAGAATTTAGACATGCTTGACAACATCAATCTTAGAAACAAATTGAATAACTAGTACAGTAGCAAGCATGGATGTATAGGCATGGAACGCATAAAGTTGAGTTTCAAATATAAACTAGAGACATACCAGTTGAAGAAGTAAAGCGCTGAAAGTAAAGCAAGTAGAGTTCCACAGTCTAGCCATGGCTTTCAACCGGCTAGTCAAGCACTTAGCACAAGTGGTAGAGAAAGAAGAGAGAGTTTGAGTGTGTGTGTGTGTGTGTGTGTATTCAGAACTATTGTTCGTGTCTTAAGACTGTAGAAGAGAGTCATTTATATAGTAGTTTGAAAACTGGTTAAAATAAGGCAAAAATCAATTCTTCAGTAATTATAGAACTCCATATAAAAAAATTGGCTCGAATCTCCCTTTAATTAAGGGAGTCAGTATAAATGGTAAAGAGGAGGTGGCAAGTAAGGAAGAAATCATACACGGCTGGAGTATAACAAATAAGGAAAGATTAAAAAAATAGTACCAGCATAGAACAGGTAATTAAGGCTAGGTTCAGAAAGTTTTCAAACTAAGGAGACAATCAGTAGCAATGCAGACAAGGCAAGGAAAATTAATTAAGGCAAGCAACTAATCAAATTAAGTGGAAAGGTAGGGGTCGAGGGGTCTAAAGGGAAATGTTCAAATCACACCAAGTAATAAGGAATTTAGAATCAATAAAAGAGAAAATCATGGAAAAGAGTCAGCATG
>NW_017674763.1:5931-30161 GCF_001879085.1 Nicotiana attenuata | reverse complement strand
AATCAGTCAAAACACATAGATTTACTTTAAAACCGAAAAGTTTTTCGAAGAAAAGATTTTCAAAAACCCTAGTTTAGGAAGATGACAAACCACTCGAAAATTAGGAGATTTTTCATAAAACAAGTAAAATAAGTTCGATCCTTCTCAGATCTGTACAGATCTAAGAAGTTTAAGAGACGAAATTAGGGTTTTTATCAGAATAACTCGAATAGAGGAAAAAGCTTAAACAAACGTTTGCGGATTAATACAAAAATCTGAAGAAAGAAGCATTTTCGAAAGGTGTTTAAGAACCCTAGTTCGAAGGTGAGGTGTTATTTTAGAAAAATCGGAAAAACCTTTGAGGAAAACAACAAAAGCTCATAATATACACAGATCTAAGACAGATCTAAAAGAAATCAAAAAATCTTAAGATTTAGGGTTTCAGAGAACCCAGAGAAGATGAGAAAAACTTAAAGTGTTACCGGTTTTAGCCGGAAAAACCATAGATCTTACTCAAACAGCCATGGATGGCCGGAAAATGGCATGAAAGACCATGGATAGGAGTTGAACCACTCCAGGTCCACCTGAGGACCTCAGGGTAGTGTTAAACCGGCGTGGGGTGAAGCAGAGGCCAAGAGATGATGAGAGGCCATGGTCTCCGGCGAGGGAGGTAACCGGAGAAGGTGGATAGGGTCCATCGGAGAGGAGGAGAGAAGAGAAGGTTCTAGATAGAACCAGAGATAGAGAGAGGGAGTTAGAGAGGTCGGTTGAGAGAGAAATGCGAGGGGGAAATGAGAGATGGGGGTGGGGTAGTCGTTAGGGTTTAATATGGTAAGGGGGATCTGGACCGTTGATTAGAATTGATCAACGGTCCAGATTGGACCAGGGATTGGGTCGGGTATGGTTTGGGTTTGGGCTTGGTTCTGATGGGTTATTTAATTGGGTTTGGGGTTGGTTGGATTTAGGTTATAATTTAAATAAGAGTGGCTACTTGTTAAATACCCAACTAAATTAGATAAATAATTGATAAAAATAGCTAATAATTAGATAAAATGAAGTTAAAGCTAAATAGGTGAAATTAAGGTAATTAACTAATATGAAAAATATGAAATGACTGATTATTGAATTAAAATAGCATAAAGTGTACAATTAGGCTATAATTGCAAAATTGTTGTAATTATAGCCAAACAATGCCGAATTGGCTAAATTGTGAAATAATTAAATCCTAATAGGATTAAAAATGATATATTGAGCTAAGAAATACTTTCAAATTACTTGTAATGCAATTTATGAATAATTATTGGATATAAAATACTGAATAAATTAGAAAATACATTGATAATAATATGGAAAATTATGGAAAAATACCAATTATTATAAAAAGTGATTTTAAAGGCATATATGCAAATTTAAAAATTGTTTGAGGAAAAATTAGGTATCAACAGGTGGTTGAGCATAGATCACCGGATTTGAGGGAAAGAGAGGAGGGAGATTTGTGAGATTGTTCATTGTTGATTTCAAGAAAGGTGGATTAGTTGTATCAGTCAGAACCTTCTCCTTAGTGTAAGTGGAGGTCTTGACATTTTGGTTTGCTTGTTGTTTAATATAAGGAGTGATGTGTAGGTGATTAGGGGAGTTGCTATTGATTGTATCTATTTGTGTTGTGTAGGCTGGGAAGAAGGTTGCGTGAGGTTTATATCCAAATCTTGCATGGTTATGTCCTCCGCCACATGGCTGCTTTCGTTTACCAAGTGTTGGAGTGAGGATTGGTTATTAGGGATGAACTTTGCATGGTAATTTTTATTGTAGGAATTATTAGATTTGTAGTTATTATTAGTAGAGTAATTAATTTCCTCTTGGCTTTCCTGATTGGTGTTTGTGTGTTTTATGTCCAAGTCCATTGTATTAAGCAAAAGATTTTGGTTATTATCCGTGTTAGGACATTGTGCCACGTTTGTGACACTTGTAATGCAAAGTGTTTTTGTGTCATGTAGATTTTTGGAATTTCGAATATCTTTTGTTTCCTTTTTTTCCAAAACCTCGTGTTACTTAGGTGGATTAGTAAAACTGCTTTCGCCTTCATCATGTGGTTTAGCATTTTGAATTGTATCTATGATGGGTTGTTCATCACTGTGATCAATTTGTAATTTGCTTACTGTTGGATTAGGGTTGTTGGTGAGAAGTTGCTTGTTACTATAATTTAAAGGCTGTGTGTTGAGATACTTACCTGACACAGCATCATACATTCGAACATTTATACCTGGGGCTATGGTTGCACTAACCTTATCTTTCAGTTGATTGGTTGCCTTAGATTTGCCCTTTTTAGGAAAGGAGACTGTCATCCATTCCTCTGCATTGTCACTCCCGGACTGTGGTGACTCGAGAGTTGGTTGGTCTGCCTTTTGGTTGATTGGTGGAATAGCTTGTGAGCATCCCTGACTTGTGTGTCCCAACCTACAGCATGCTTTGCATAGTATATCATCACCTTCATATAGGATAGGTTGTTTATATTGACCAATTAGTAGATAGTTTTGCACTAGTTGCTCCAAAGGTAACTCCACACATAGCCTGGCATATCTTCCTCTTAATGTGGCTGATATGCATGCATCTACTTTGAGTAGTTTGCCAATGCAGTTTCCAGTTCTTGAAAGAATAATGCCATCGTAAAATTCCGTGGGTAGTTGTGTTAAGCGTACCCATACTGTTGTATAGCTTTGATGAGCTTCTTTAGCTACAAAATTTGACACCCATTTTTGAACTGAAAGAAGAAACCATTGATGAACCAAGGTCCATTATATAGTATTTTAGTCATATTTTCCTCCCTAGCCAACTTGACTGTGTGGTAATCTTCTCCAAGATCAATAAGAGGAAAATTCTCATTTATCTTCCATAGGTCTTGGAGTTTCTTTTTTAAGTAGTGATGCACCAGTCTTTTGCCCATGAGTTTTATGATGACAGAGAATTTCCAAGGGTTGTACATGCGATTTCCTCCTCAGATAGTATTATTTGCTTCAACTTTTTTGACAATACCCCTGAATTCGTGTTATCGTGTTCAGATGACTGGATGTCCATTGGGAGTGTTGAGATTTCCTCCACTGGTTGAGTAATGTTGTTGTTGAAGAACTCATCTTGAATCAGAGTATCCTTGTAGGATAGTGTATTAGATGATTGAGGATTGAATTTATCAGGGGGTGGGAGGAATGTGCTTTTGAGTACGTGAATGTTGTTTTAGTGAGAGGTCACTCATTCTCTCTCTTCTAGTGAATTGTTATTATATTATAACCTTTTCTTCATTATCTAGTTTAAAATTAAAGCAATCATAGTCGCTACTGCATTTGGTTTTGGTGTAGGGCAAGTTGCACATATGGTCGGTCGGCCAAAAATAATTATGTTTGCTAGCCAAATACAGGTTTCGATTTAGGGCAGGTTAAATTCGCCATACTGAGTATGTTGGTGTTGTTGTTGCTAGCCAAATATACAAAAATATACACTTATTATGTATAAAATATTTTTTTCCCGACTATTATTTTTGGAGTGGCTATACAGTATAATTATCCATTTGATTTACTATATTTTTCTGATAATTCGCGGAAAACTTCTATAATCCAATTGGGGTTGTTGGCCCAAGTAAAGTTTAGTTTTGAAGACTGACAAAGGAACTCCGACTTGAACCGGGTCCATCCAGTGGTCCATCCCTCAGGTTCACAAAAACGGGCAGATTCAAGCATGTGGGATGCACGTGAAGGAGATACGCTTAACTTGGTGTATTTAATATCTCCTGATCGAAAAGGTTGCATAATTGATAAGGAGAAGGAGTCCTTAATCAAAGAGAACACAAGTCAAGTTGGGGAAGGAGTTAGAAGTTGAAATCAACTAGAACTCTTCCACCAAGGAAGAGTTGCATCAGAACTCTAGTTATTTTTTCATCTACTAACTCTATAAATTTAAGAGTTTCATGTGTCTATCTTTTATTCTAGTTTAATTGTAGTAGGTGATTTTACATTGTACCTTTCATCTTTCATAGAAGAAATTGTATTAGGTACTTAGAGTTTCAAGTTAGTGTTAACTTGAAGTTGTCGCAACAGTTGAGGCTGTGTTCCACAACGGGACTAGAGTTAATCCTTAGGTTTACAAAGAGTTTTGTAAATGCTGTTTTGGCTCAGTGATTTTAGTGAAAGTTTGGGAAAATCCTCCTGAGTAGTAGGTCGTGGTTTTTCACCTTTTGAGCCAGGTGTTTTCCACATAAAAATCTTTGTGTTCTTTATTTTCTGTACTCATTATTACACAAACAGTAGTAGTTGGAACGCATAGAAGAACCAGGTTCGTCTATAGTTTAATTAAGCGAAAATTGGGTACCACACAAATCACACCCCCTCTTGTGTGGTATTGAAGTATAAAACATCACAAGTTTTGAAGATGACAGGGACATTTGAGGAAAATAAGTAAAGATTCGGATATTTTGAGATCATTTAAAGCCCGAATTATGTGAAACTGGGGCAAATGGTTTGGGAAATTAAGAGGACAACAAGAATTTGTTACAAGAAAGTGCGTCCCAGACAATTTGAAGAAAGCAACTTTCAGTTCAAGTGCTTCTCAAGTTACAACATAAAGCCAAGGGAGTTTTCTCCAAACTGACGGAGCACATCCATTTTGAAGAAGAAATCACCCAAGAAGAGCTCTGTACTCGACAAGGCACTAAAGAAAGGCGGAAGGCATATCTATGATATCAATGCCATTGCTGCAAGGAAGTGCTATCATCATCTTCAATTTTGATCCTTAAGCTGCATCTGTTGTACTTGGTATTTTCAGAGATTGAGAGGCCCTCTTTTAGCTACCCAAATACTTTATACCCTTCGATACCCCTTTGAGCCTGTGCTGATTTCTTTGACCACCCCCCTTTTNCCCCGCCGTTCTTCTTCTTCAACCAGAACCAGTCGTTCCCTCTTTAAAAAAAACAGACCCTAAGGAGCGAACAGACCTAAGACCTAGAGACCCCTCCCCCCGCCGTTCTTCTTCTTCAACCTGCAGAACACTAACCTTCGAACAACCCAGGCAGCCATCAGCGACCAGACCTCTTTCCTCGCCCTCTTCTCCACGCCTCAAAGACCAGCGACCCTCCCTCTCCAATTTCCGGCCAGCACTGTATCTCCCCCTTTCCCGTTTCCCTCACTCCTCTCATCTTACTTCCCTCCCTTGTCACTTGCGAACCTCATTCCACTGAGACCCGCCGGAAACACACACACACATACATGCACAGTAAGAGGAGGGGTACAAAACGGACAAAAATCAAAAATTAAGGCTAGGACTTGAAAGTTTTACTTGTTTTATCTGATTTTTCAGAACATATACATGTAAATAGTCTCTATTTTACAAGTTAATTGGATTGATCTTAAGCAAAACAAAGATGTCTCATGTTTCCTCTTTGCGGTTTCGAGTTCTTGGTTTCAATTTTGGAGTTCGATTGAGGTTGAGCTGTGTTCAAATTTGTCGACAAGATTCGAGTTCCTCCAGCGATGTTCTGTCAGTCCGTTGCCTGCCGAGTTTCTGTCGTGATCTTATTGTTTGAAAGCTTCAAAACAGACCGAGCTTTTGAATTTCAAAGTTCTATTGAAGGTCCATTTCGTCTCCTTCTCTTTATTATGTGTGCTGTTGTTTTTCAGGTGCTATGCTAAATTACATGATAATGCCTAATATTTATGGTTGATCTAGTTCTGTCGAATCGCCTCTTATTCTATTTCAGTTGAGCTTGTTTGCTTATTTTTTATTGTGGTCCATGTCGTTATGTATTTGTTACTTGTAATGTCAACTTTGAATCATTTGTATGTGCTGAATCACGCATAGAAATTAATGGATAAATAATGTTTATGGATAGCACCCTAATGGAGTTAGTCAAAACATCTTGAACTGGGTTGGGGAGTTCGGGAATTAAAATTAAAAATAAAAATTACTCCACTATAATATGAATAGTGGTGCTTGAAGCCCAAATCAGTAATGTTTCGCTGGTAGCTTAGGTGAAATGGCTAGTAACAATTAGCTAATACTTGCTGCTTTGGTTAGAATTCTAAAACTGTTGATTATGTAGCTCCACACTACTGAATACAAAGATTCTATTGACAAACCACATTGCTTTGGGAGAGAATTAATGAAGTTTTGAATAGCCAGCCGAGGAACTTTGAAAAGCTTCTTATGTGAATACCATTTATGCCTATGTCCCATTCGTGTAGATTGATGTTACTGTTATAAGAAGTTATTGTTGGCATGTGGATTCAGTAAAAATTTGATAATGAATTCTCTATTGGGACATGGATCCTTAAACTCTAGTTGAGCATATTTTAGGCCGACCACACGTGGGTAGGCAAACCTTTAGGTGCGTTTCGAATTTATTATCGTGATTATGTACACATTCGCGTGACATATTACGTTTTCTAAAATAAATATTCATAGCTTGCTTTAGGCGCGAACTAATCTATCATCGTGACTGTGTACACGTTCGCGTGACATAATTACGATTGTAAATAAATTAAGGTATGCGTTCGCTCAACTTTGGCCAAGCTTTTCTTAAATAACTAAGTGCTAGGAATTTTGGACACGTACGCGTGACACGATTCTTGACACGCCAAACGAAATGAGTGCACGTACGCGTGACTCGTTTAAAGACAATTCCTTAATTACTAATAAATCAAGTAATTAGAAGCGATAAGAGGTAAAAATATACATAGGTTCTTAAATAAGTAATTAGACAATTTGAATAAGCCAAGTATGATTAAAGCGACCGTGCTAAAACCACGGAACTCGGGAATGCCTAACACCTTCTTCCGGGTTAACAGAATTCCTTACCCGGATTTCTGGGTTTCGCGGACTGTAAAACAGAGTAAGACATCCTCGATTCGGGATTTTAAACTGGTGACTTGGGACACCATAAATTATCCCAAGTGGTTCAATTATTATCACTTTAATTGGAAAAACTCCCTTAAACCCCTTTTCGGGTAAAAAAAAAAAAAGAAGGTGTGACAGGCCGAGCTACCTGGATCCACAAGCACACGCTTAATTTGAAATGTATTTACGAGAAAAGAAATTAGCAACGCGTCGTTATGAGGTTGAGACAAGGTCTCGATGTCCTCGTCGTTGAACGTGAGAGCTTCCTTGGGTGTATAACCTCGAGTTTGCTTCTCCCTGGTGATGGATATTTTTGTTCTTTTGACAATGGGTTCCTACGGGATGTCGACTCCCCCAACAATCATATGGATGACATGTTGTGGTTCTTAGTTTCATTTTTCCTGTTCGCCTCTCTTTCCCGAAATTGATTTTTGGCTCGGTCGCCGAGGAACTCTCGCACGTGCCATTTGCTAAGTAGTCGGGCTACTTCTTCACGGAGTTTTCTGCAATTTCGGTCCTATAACTGTGTGTGCCATGAAATTCGCACATCAGGTTAGGATTCCTTTGCGTCAAATCAGATAGTACGGGTTTTGGCCACCTGGCGTCTCTGATTTTACCAATGGTTGATTCGATGCCCGAATCGACGTTGAAGTTTTACTCAGATAATCGGGGTGCCTCTGTCGGCCCTGTGTATCTGTCGAATCCGGCTCTGCTCACGAGTCCCTGAGGATTCTAACCTTGATCTGTCCTTCGATCATTTTGGGGTATATTACACCTTGGGGCATTTCTTCGATCTTCGGTGTATGGTTGATACCTTTCCTTGTTTGGCCTTGGTTCCTTTGTCAAGAGCATGCTAGGATATACTGAGCCCGAGGGGGCTTCTCTTTGGTCGTCCTCGACCCTAATCTTCGATTGATATCGGTTGTGGACATCCGACCAAGATACGGCGGGATATTCAACCAAGTTCTGCTTCAGCTGCTTCGAAGCCACCCAGCTTCGTTCTTTCAAACCATGAGTGAAGGCCTGTACTGCCCAGTCATCGGAGACTGGTGGTAACTCCATTCGCTCCATTTGAAAGCGAGATACAAACTCCCGCAACATTTCGTTTTCTCTCTGTTTGATTTTGAAGACGTCGGATTTCCTTGTAGCAACCTTGATGGCACCGGCACGTGCCTTTATAAAAGAATCTGCCAGCATGGCAAACGAATCTATCGAATTCGGGGCTAGGTTGTGATACCACATCATTGCCCCTTTTGAAAGTGTTTCTCCGAACTTCTTTAACATGATGGATTCAATCCCTTTACGGAACAAGTTAAGCCGTGATGTGCTCGTTTGGGTCCGAGGTTCCGTTGTACTTTGGAAGGTCGGGCATTCGGAATTTCTTCGGGATGGGCTTTGGAGCAGTATTTGACGGGAATGGCTTTTGTAAAAATTTCTTTGAATCTACACCATTCAGAATCGGGGGTGCGCCTAGGATCTCATCGACCCTTGAATTGTAGGTCTCCACCTTTTTTTCATTGGATTCTATCTTTTTTTTGCCCGATTCAATCCTCTTTGTGAGGTCCTTGAGCATCTTTACGATGGCGGGGTCGGCTGCTGACCCGTTGTTTCGCGATCTTTCCGGTACCTGTTCGGCTCGGGGAGCCGTTTCCGGTGCTGTTGTGCTTGGAGTTTTCTGTTGGCTTTGCTATTGAGCAATTTCCAGCTGTTGTGCCTGTAACATTTCAAAAATAACGTGAAGGCTAACCTCTTGTTCTTCCCGAGCCGGGTTTTTTGAGCTTCTTGTTGGTTTTCTTGGCGTATACTCCTGTTAGTGTGGGAGCTTATATCGACATGTTGGGCGTTGCGTGAGACCACATCCATGAGAATTGGTTCTGGTGCGTCATCATGGTTTCGTGGTGGTACACCGATACTTGGAACATCTACACCATTCTCTCCATGGTCCTCAGGACCGTTGTTTTCATGTGCATTCACTGAGTTAGAAATTTTGACCTGAAATCAAAGATTCTTGGACAAGAAAAAGTGTGAAGGATAACTTGCGTTATGTAGTAAACCAGCACGAAAACAATCACTATTATTTTTAGCCCCGCGGTGGGCGCCAAACTGTTTACCTTGAAAATGGTAATTACAATTAGATTTAATTTTGTGGTTCTAGAAATACGTGATTTATTTTTATGCTAGTTATTACGTAGTAGATGCTAAGTGTGAAACTAGAAAATAAGAGAAGAGCTTGAAGGCAGTGTGTCAAGCAAATCGAGTGGCTGAGAATCGGGGCCTCGAGCTAGCTTATACGGGGCCTCGGGGTCGAGCTAAACGTTAGGCAGTGGACACTCGACGGGGAACTATCGGTTCTGAGAGCTTTGATGAAGGATCTTTATGATCAATGATGAGTGATAAATGAAGAACAATCAATGAAAACACAATAAATGCAAGTAATGTAATAAATGTAAGCAATTGAATCAAGGGAGAATATGTTTTAAGTTAGAGAGCGGAGAATGTTCTTGTTCTTGTATTCAATATTCTGTCCCTTTACAAATTTATAGGAGTCTTCTTTATATAGGAAGGGGAATCGCAACATAGTACATGCGTAATTATTACAAAGAAATGTAGCTGGTACAACTATTCACTAGTCTGGTACAGACTAGTACTACTCTTGCACGGATTGTCAGCTTTGGTCACGTGCCTTGGGAACTTCCCGCTTGTTCATGGTAGCCACCGATTTGTGCTGCCCCGAGGTCAAGCCAAGGAACCCTCGGGGTTGAACCTCGAGCTGTGCCTCGGGCCTTCCTGATGAAGCTACGGAATGCTACAACGATCATAAAATCGGACTCTTCGATTTCAACTGTATACAACTATAGCCAGGTATGAAAGGTTTTAGCTTTTTACTAGTTAGGATTTGCATTCAATTATTCAATTTTATTATATGGAACTTTTTGTAATAGTTGGAACTAGTTATAGTTTAATGGTTCTTAATGTGGTATTCTAATGGATAATTTACTAATAGCTAATAGATTTTGTCTAATAGAGTAAGAGAACGGTGGCTGACATTTTTCTTTCTTTCCTTGAATATGATAGACGCCAAATGTTCAAAATTAATGTGAGATGCGGCAATTTAGAAAGGAGATGTGGCAGCATCAATGGAACTATGGAAATAAGGCAGTGTTCTTTGTGATTTCTTTTTGAATTCAAAAAGAGAAAAAGAAAAATGTGGCAGTGGCGATTGGGTGAGGGGGAAGATGGTGGTGGAAGAAGAGAAGAAGTAGGGGGAGGGTAAAATGAGGGTGGGATGGTGACATGGAATGCCATGTGGCATCCACCTTAGAGAAATATCAGTTCGCATGGAATAATTGTTGCCATGATGGAAAGCCTTAACGAGGAGGGATATTTTTGCACAACTTTTGTAGCGTCGGGGGTAAGGGTGAACCAAAAGTATAACGGATGGTATAAATAATTCTTTTCTCATAGTAGAAGGGTATTTTTGACCATTTTCCCTTATATTTTATATATATGGGTAGTTGTTTATAGAACTACAGTATGTTCATAAAAGATATTTTCTCCATAAATGAGTGTGATCAGAGGCGGATTCAGGATTTAAATTGAATGATTTTAGTTGTTAAGATTTTAGCATTAAACTCATTATACTTATAGAGATATGGATTCACATCTAATACTTATAGAGATTTTAGTAGGTTTGTCGAAACTAGTTAGGGTTCAATTAAAACTCTACATCCGACCAGAGTATGATACAATTAATTGAAACTTTGTCGACGCCCCCTTTTCCTCTAAAGCGAGATCGGGTTTACGACATTCGGGAAGACAACTCTATTCCCGTTTGGGAATTGAGTTTTTTTTGAATTTGAAGAGTCGCCACCTAATGATTAAGTGCATTAAGACACTAAGGGTTTTGAATTTGAAAACCAGAGTACGGGTAAGGGCTAGAAATTATCTCGAGGGGAAGGTGATAGGCACCCCTCAAAATCCACTAGTGTGGTTCCCGACCATGCTACACTTTTGACTTTAAATGCAAACAACAAGTAGACAAGCAAGAATTACAAACATGAAGAGGGATTTTCACATAATGGTTGCAAGGGATTAAGGAAATTAAAGAAACTGAATTTTGATAGAGGAAGCAGTTTTAAAAGCTTGAATAAAAGAGTAAAAGAGAAATTTTTACATAGTTGTTGCTAGTTAAAAGCAGTTTAAAAGCTGAAGTTTGGCAAAAATAAAATGGACAAATAAGGGAAGGGGTCCTAGGTTTATACATAATATGGATCACCCCACACAACACCCGGTAACCGTTTATACACGTGGTGTTATCGCGTGGTCATCATATCCATATCTACCCTTTCCCACCCCGTTAAGGTATTAAGCGCGAAATGGTATCGTTACTTATAGCATGCTATTACCCGTCCCAATCCTATCAATCCCGGAGGCATTTGGGACTTCTAATCCTATCAAGGGAAGGAATTTTTTGGGCTATTTCAAGAGTTTAGAAAGGAAAAAATTCAAATACGTCAAACAAAACATATAGGACAGTTATGGGGTACACATAACAATTAAAGGCTCACATAAGCCTCCTCAGAATCACGAAAATGTAGTTTAGCATGCCTTACATATACTAATTAGGTCTGAATTAAACTTATACGTTAAGTGGACTGGTTCAACCCATATTTTTAGACAAGAAATGCGCATTAGGTCCGCCTGGCTGCAATTATTGAAGACTGATGCAGTTACAGCTTTTACCCTAAGGCTTGCCTAGGTGAAACTTATAGACATGATATCTACTGGTTTCAGAAAAGAAGTAAACAGGTTATAGAAGAGTTGCCAGTTTTAACAGAATAATACAAGTTCTGCAATTGATAACGCGTTATTACTGGCAGATTACCTTAAAACGAGTGAGGTAATTCAGAATTGATTGACAGTTCCTATAGGCATGTTTTCTAGCGTTGTTAATTTTAAACACTTTTATAGACATGGAAGAAAATGCAGAAAACCTACAACATGATATCTAGGTGTTGCATTTTATTACGAACGTGACATTTGATTGCATTTGGTTATTAAGACCTATAAACATATTTTCCTAATGAGGAATGGATATGCAACAATCAGAAAGGACCTATAGGCATATTTTCTACATGCAGAACTCCTATAGGCAGGGTATCTATATGAGAACATGCTGAGATTAGAAATCCTATAGACATGGTATCTATATGAGAACATGCTGAAAATAGAAATCATATAGACAGGGTATCTATATGAGAACATGTTGAAAAATAGAAATCCTATAGACAGGTTTTCTACGTGAGAACATGCTGAAAAATAGAAATCCTATAGACAGGTTTTCTACTCCCTTTTGCATACATGGTTACCCTCCCCTTTCTTCACTAAACCCCATAAGTTATTACATATTATTGCAGACCAAATGAATCGGGCAGAAAAATAAAATTACATCAGAAATTTAAGCTGCATCCAAGGAACCTAATTCAGACTCGATATCTAACAATATGAGATGAACCAACTTCCGGGGTCGATTTTCGAAGCCTTTCTCTTATTTGGGATGTGTCAAAGTTCCAAGGAACTTCAGGAGTTCCAGGCAGTGCTTACACCCCAAATGTTATTGCAGAACAGATTAAGGTGCAGTGTGGAAGTGTCAGCCCTCAAGTGTCCAAGTTCGAAGGGAACTCAAGGTTCCCAAAGCAAGGCTCACAAGAGGGGGGCAGGACTTAAGGACTAGGAGTAAGTGTAAGTGCAATGAGAGGGAATAAGGGGGGAGCCAGGGCAGGCTGGTGGTCATGCCTAGCAACTGGGCTACTGGCACACCCCTGACCAGCTTGTCAGCTCAAAAAATTAGAGAGCAGGACCTTTTGAAGGTCAGGTTCAGCCATGGACAGCAATTCATATGCTGCCAGGCTATACCTAAACTCTATACACATAAGGGAATAGGGGAATAGGAGATTGAAAGAGGCTAGGATCCAAAGGACCCAGTCTTAATCCATGACAACAACTTTGCATGTTGCCATGTCTTAAAATACAGCCCAAACACATAAAGGGAACGGGGATAGGGATTCTTAAAGTTGAACTCTGTAAAGCAGTAAAAAGGAATCTTGTAAGTAAACACATTGTATTTGATGCTTGAATCAAAAGTGGGACATACCAGTTCAGAAGAACAAGTAGGGAGAAGCAGTAGATTCGGGAAGCCAAATTACAATCAGGAAGCAAGAGTGTGAGTTTTAGAAGAGAGTTTATGATTTTTAAAATCGTCTGTGTGTTAATGAAAGAGCATGGTATTTATAATTGAAAACAGGTGTAACAAATAAGGCAAGGATCATAGTTTAGTAATAATTAAGGAACTATGTACCAATTAAAATCAATCAGCCGATAGACTCCCTTTAATTAAGGATTCCAAATTCAAACGGTAATGGGCAGAAGTTATTTAAGGAAGGGAAATCAAGTAAATATCTCGTGCAAGGTAGGAAAATAAGGGTAAATACATAGAAGACATTTAAGGTAAAAGTCTAGTGGTACTTGGTTTGTAAAACAAGAAAAAGGAATCAGTAAAGTAACCGGTAAAGAATCCCATTGAAAGCTTTGCTCGAGTTAGAAAAGAGGTAAAGGAGAGTTCTAATTTAGGAAAAATCAGTAACAATAAAATAAGCAACATTAAAGGGATTCAGAATCAACTAACAGTTGGCAAAACATTTGAAAGAGAAGTTCTCGTATAAAACACATAGGCATGTCAAGCAAGAGGGTTTCAAAATCACAAACGTAGAAAAAGGTTCAAATTCAATTCATAAACTCGAAGTGAGTCTGAGAGTTCAAGGTTACAAAGTAGAACCCTTGTCCAAACATAAAACCAAATTAGCCAAAGAAAACCCTCAAATCTTAGGGTTTTTAAACTTAAATTTGACACAGAGATGAAGAGGCAAACCATTGAGATAGGCTCAGAGACTTTTTTAGAGTCTCATGAGAAGCATACAAGCACAATAGCAAAGAACATAGGAACCAGTACAGGAAACAAGTTTCAAGAAAGCTTTAAAATTAAATGAGTTCAGGTAATGTGAACTTAAAGAAACATTCGATAAAACACATCTAAAAAGAATCCAAGCAAAGTCCGGTAAAGGCACCCAAAGGACTAAAACTCAGTAGGAAAACACAGTAGAGAAGCACATGAAATAGGCATGTGAGAGCATACCAGAAAAACTTCATAATACAGCAAATATATGAACACACGAAAAGGCATGCGAATCAGAAAAGAGCAAATAAGGACATAGCAGGGGTTGATTCTCACCAAGAAAAGGAGAAGAAGAAGAGTCAGAAACATTTTAAGAACTTTCCAGAAACCCTAATCGAAAGGAAGTGCTTTCTCAAAGAAACTCGGAGAAACGTCTAAGCAACTTAAATAACAGTGAAAACATGTAACAGATCTAAAATAATCGGAGAGAACCTCGATATTTAGGGTTCCAGATGAACCCTAGAAATGAGAAAGGCTTTGAAAAGAGTCGATCTAAACGGGATAATGTCATAAATAGGCTCAAAAGACCTAGACCACTAGAGCAACGCCGGATCTTCGAATCAGTGAAGGCCTGAGTGAAGACCCTCGAGGTCTGGCCTCGATCCTTCGAACAACAGGCCTGCAGGAGCCATAGGAGGTGGGTATAGGTTGTCCATGGCCTGAGAAGCCATGGACGCCGGTGAAATCATGGTGGAAAAAGGTAGGGGAATGCTAGGGTTCTGGGGAGGGCTAGAGAGAGTTTGAGAGATGAGAGTTCAAAGGCGGCGTATCTGATAGAATAGATTAGGGTTAGGGGGGTATGGAAATTTAAAACGGAAAGAACGGATCATGGCCGTTGATCAAAATGATCAACGGCCAAGATTAAAAGAGGAACCGGGCGGGTCTGAAAATGGGTTGTGGGTTTGGGTTGGAATTTGAAATTGGGTCGTTTGATTAGGGGTGGAATTGGGGGTTAAATTGAGGCTACAATTGCAATTGGAAATGGCTATGTATTAAATAACCAATTTCTCCCCTCTAATTTATATTAAAACAGTTAAAATGATTTTAAAAATGAATTAAAAGCACTGAACTAATTAATAATATATAAAATTAATCTAAAAATACTGGGAATAATTTTATAATTGTAAAATTCCATTAATCATAATATAGGCTATGATTGCAATTTTATGCGATTTTAGTTTAAAAATATCAAATAAATTTGTAAAAATATGCAAAAACCACCTTTATTATATTTTGGTGTAAATATGAGGATGGAAATAAATTATTCACAAAAATGGTAGTTTTAAGAATAATTACGTGATTTTGTACTGCTAAAATAGACAATAAATCGAGTTGATGAATCTTAGAAGGGTGGTCAGGGACTGATGGGTTGCGAGAATCGGGGTGAGATCGCTCCTGCTGTAATGGCCGTTGCCAGCTGATGTACCTGCAATTGAGTAATACAAGCATATCGTGCGGAATTTTAAATGTGATGCAAGTTCCCATTGGACCATGAATGTTGTCTTTTTACGGTTAAGATGACGTCCTCAGACCATGACGTCCTGGGCCATGAAGCACATAATAAAGGATTCGCAGGCTATGAAATGACGTTCTCGGGCTATGATAATGGTGCCTCTAAACCATGATGCCTTTGAATAATGATGTGCAGAATATAAAGCGGGGTCCTCGGGCCATGGCATGGTGTTCTCGGGCTATGAAGATGGTGCCTTCGAACAATGACGCCCTTGGACGGCTTGGCGGTATTTCAGCCCATGAAATGCAAGATTTGGCGGTATTTCAGCCAATGTGAAGGATAAGTCCAAATGGCGATATTTCAGCCGACAGAAATTTAAATAAAGCTGGCGATGTTTCAGCCGATGTAGAAAATATAAATGGCGATATTTCAGCCGACAAAAATTTAAATAAAGCTGGCGATATTTCTGCCGATGAAAAGATTTAAGTAAAATTGGCGATATTTCAGCCGATGTAGGAATCTAAAATAGAGTTGGCGATATTTCAGCCGATATAGAGATTTAAATAAAGTTGGCGATCTTTCAGCCATGCAGATGGAGGTAGAGCTTAACCTCGGAAGGCAGAATGGTAGCCTTATGCAATGCAGAGAAATGCAGGATGGAGACAGTGCTTAGTCTCGGAAGGCAGAAAAGTAGCCTTATGCAGTGCGAAAAATGCAGATGGAGACAGTGCTTAGTCTCGGAAGGCAGAAAAGGTAGCCTTATGCAATGCGAAAAATGCAGATGGAGACAATGCTTAGTCTCGGAAGGCAGAAAAGGTAGCCTTATGCAATGTAGAGAAAAATGCAGATGGAGACAGTGCTTAGTCTCGGAAGGCAGAAAAGGTAGCCTTATGCAATGCAATAAATAAAGGCGAGGAGTAACGAGATCTCTTAGCTGATGGATGATGGTCGGTAGTTGATCGTCATTGTGGCTGCTGAGAATGTCGTGCGCGGATAGCACTTATAAGTGGGCGATGATTTTGAGAGTCGTATTCCTGAAAAATATGAGTTTGTAATCATATCTGATGACTTTATGTCTGGGGTGCCTGCATCCAAAGAAAAATCATGAGTTTTGTAAAGGGGAAGGTTAGTTCGTCTTCCCATGGACCTCTCTTGTCCTACTCGGCTCTTGCTTTCATTGGGGTAGCGTCGCTAAACAAAGCAAATTTGATAGTAGCCATGCATGACTTAGCAAAATAATAAAAATATGATGTAAATACATAATAGGTAAAATGGTTTTAGATGAACCAATGACTGCGACACGGTTCAAGTTATTGCAACCTCTTTTGCTCCGGAATTTTGAGGGTCCTCCTCAAAATTCTGCCCCAGTTTACTGGACTGGTGCTTCTGACGGCTGCGCGTGATGATTGGCGAAGAACAACTTCGGAATTTTGAGGGTCCTCCTCAAAATTCTGCCCCAGTTTCCAGTATCGGGGAGAAATGAAAATTATATTGAATTGTGACCGAACCCATAAGGCTGCCTACGTATCCCCTCTTAAACGAGAATCAGGTCAGGCGTAGTTCAAATTACATCATTAAGGAATCATAATGGTTACACATAGTATCGCTTCACTGCATCTGAATTGACCGGCTTTGGCCAGAATTCTCCATCCATATCTGATGATACCCAGCAAAACAATCGACAAATGACTGCAACTCGTGCTTGGCGCAGTTGGCAATCAGGATGTGTATGTTCGGCAAGGGGAAGTCGTCTTTCGGACTGGCCTGGTTGAGGTCCCGGTAGTCGACACAGACTCTGACCTTCCCGTCCTTCTTCGGCACTGGCACAATGTTAGATAACCATGTTGGATACTCCACTACCCTGAGAACCTTGGCTTTGACTTGTTTGGTAACTTCTTCTTTGATTTTCAAACTCATGTCTGGTTTAAACTTTCTAAGTTTCTGTTTTACCGGTGGACACGTCGGATCCGTTGGCAGTTTGTGAGCTACGATAAATGTACTGAGACCGGTCATATCATCGTATGACCAGGCAAATGTCATTAGGGCGTTCTTGTGTGCCTCGGAGCTCTGCAGCAGAGCTAGAATGGAGATCTGCGCAGGTGTTTTATTTAATTGATCAACAACTGAGTATTCTTTTGCCTGTATCTTCCGCCAGAGATCATCAGGTCCAGTTTCAATAGGCCATCCAGAGGCCTGCTTACTTGATTCAACTAAGTGCTCCGGAGTATAAATTCTGCCAGTCCTGGTCATACCCTGTGCTGCGATTGCTTCTCCAGACTTAGTTTTCCCTTCCTTCTTGCCTCGGCAGTGTAATCCCAAGGAATGGCCTGTGTCTAGAATGGCGTTACTGGTGACATCGCTACAGGAATGGGCACTCTCGTTTTGGGTGGCAACACAGCAACTTCAAATGGTACCTTTGGAGACCCAAACTCCACCTCAATCGGCTCTGCGGTCCTTTTGGATGACGGCGTTTCAAACTCGAGAGGCACAGACATGTTTACTTCAGCATCCCCAGAGGGCTAGATCTGGACTACAATTGGATTCAATGTGATGGTTGGTTTCTTGGGCTCGTCACCTTCGGCAATTAATCCAATCGACCACTTGGGATCCCAATCATCTTCTACCTCGATCATGTGCACACCACCACCCTTATGATCAGGCAAATGATTGTTTCGAACATTAGGAGCAGGTTCTTTGGCCACGATGATTTTGTTGTCAATTAGAGCCTGGATTTTGTCTTTCAGAGATCGGCACTCATCAATGGTATGCCCTTTCATGCCGGAATTGTACGCACAGGTTTTATTTGGATTGACCCACTGGGAAGGATTTTCTGAAGTTATGGCAGGGATTGGGTGACGTAACCGGCTGCTTTGAGTCTTTCATATAATTGGTCGATTGGCTCGGCGATGGCGGTGTATTGCTTGGGAGGTCTACGGTCGAAGTTAGGGCGTGGCCTGGGGAAGTTTTGGCGGGCAGGAGGTGATTGGTAGTGGGCATTATAGGCTGGGTAGACGGCTGCAGGTTGGGAATATTTTGGTGAGGTAGGAGATGAGTGGTAAGCAGGTGATGGAAATTGGTAAGAGGGCGGAGGTTCTTGGTAATTGGGAATAGGCTGGTATGTGAGAGGGGGTACTGGGTAGGCTTGGTATTTTAATAGAGACTTGGTTCTTTGTGCGATCATCACGGCACTCACGTCCTTTTTCTTGGATGTGCCACCAGATTATAGGGCTTTGTTGGTGGCCTGCAGTGCCTCGAAATTAGTGATCATACCGCTCTTAATGCCTTCCTCAATCCTTTCTCCTAGCTTGATGATATCGGAGAATTTCTGGCCCTCTATCAACATTAACCTCTCATAATACTGCGGATCCTAAGCTCGGACGAAAAATCGGTTCATTTGTTCTTCCTCTAAGGCCGGCCTGACCTTAGCAGCCTCGGATCTCCATCGAGTAGCATACTCGCGGAATGTCTCAGTGGTTTTCTTTTTCAGATTCTGGATGTAGAAGATATCTGGTGCATTTTCCGTATTGAACCTGAACCTGTCCATGGAATCGGACGCCATTCCAACCCAGCTCGTCCACTTCTTGGGATCTTGGCTAATGTACCAAGATAGCGCATCGCCTTTCAAGCTTCTCATGAAGAGTTTCATGCGGATCTTCTCATCTCTTCCTACGCCGACCAGTTTATCACAATATGTCCTCAGATGGACTCTAGGATCCCCCGAGCCGTCAAATATTTTGAACTTGGGAGGTTTGTACCCCTCCGGGAGTTCAACGTCTGGCTGAATGCAAAGATCCTCATAATTCAGCCCTTCAATGCCTTTGCTTCCTTCAACGCCCTGGACTCGGCTAGTCAATTTCTCTAGCTCGGCTGCCAGGTTCTTGATGAGAGAGTATTTGTCCTCGGATTTTGGTGTGTTTGTAATGGGTTGAGTGTATTGTGGCATGGTTTCCACATAGATGGGAATGTGGTGGGGATGATCACTTGATGGTTCAGGGATGAGGAGTGGAGCGTTGTTGTGACATGTGTTGCAATTTTGATGAGTAGCGGGTTGTTTCTGCGGCTTCGGGATGTCCTGTGGAGGTATGGGGTGTTGAGCTTTGGGAAAGTTGATGTCTGGAGTCGTGAGGGAGAATGACAGACTTGCCAAGTTCCGAACTTGGTCTTGTTCTTCTTGAAATTTCAGTAACTTTTGTTCGAGCTGAGCGGCACTTTCTTTGGATACCTGAACACCCTGAGGAACCTCTACCCTTTCAGCTGAGTCGTCCTTTCTGATGTTGTTCACGTTCTACATTTTTGCTTTGTTCTTGCTTTTGATAGGACTTGGAGGAGGAGGAGGTGGAGGGCCCTTAGATCTTGTGGAGTAGGATGACGATGCCAGAATGCACGAACTAACCTTTTGGGGAGGGGAATAAAAAATAAAAGTAAAAACAAAAAAGGTAGCAAGTTAGTACTGATTCTGAGAAAAATATTGCAATATTAAACACGTAGTACAATAATATAAATCGTGTCCTAGATTGGGTGCCNTAGTCTCGAAGCAGAAAGTAGCTTATGCAATGCGAAGAATGCAGATGGAGACAGTGCTTAGCTCGAAGGCAGAAAGTAGCCTTATGCAATGCGAAAAATGCAGATGGAGACAATGCTTAGTCTCGGAAGGCAGAAAAGGTAGCCTTATGCAATGCGAAGAATGCAGATGGAGACAGTGCTTAGTCTCGGAAGGCAGAAAGGTAGCCTTATGCAATGCGAAAAATGCAGATGGAGACAGTGCTTAGTCTCGGAAGGTAGAAAAGGTAGCCTTATGCAATGCAATAAATAAATGTGAGGAGTAACGAAATCTCTTAGCTGATGGATGATGGTCGGTAGTTGATCGTCATCGTGGCTGCTGAGTTAAATCATGGATGACAGAGTTGTCAATGCATTAGCGAACTCATTCTGAACTCTGGGGACATGCCGAAATTCTGTCTTTGTAAACCTCTTCCTCAACTCCTGTACATGATGCAAGTATGGGAGTATTTTGGAATTCTTGGTTGCCCATTCTTCTCGAACCTAATGTATGAGCAAGTCTGAATCCCCGATCACTAGTAACTCCTGAACGTTCATATCAATGGCCTGATTGAGCCCTAAGATACAGGCTTCATACTCGGCCATGTTGTTGGTGCACGGGAACTTGAGTTTGGCGGACACCGGATAATGTTGGCCTGTTTCTGATACTAGGACTGCTCCTATGTCAACGCCTTTAAAGTTTGCTGCTCCGTCGAAAAACATTCTCCAGCCATCATAGGATTCTGCAATGTCTTCTCCTATGAAAGAAACCTCCTCATCGGGAAAATACATCTTTAGAGGCTCGTATTCTCCACCCACGGGGTTTTCGGCAAGATGATCGGCTAGTTCTTGTCCTTTGATCGCTTTTTGAGTCACGTAGACAATATCAAACTCACTCAACAGAATTTGCCATTTGGCCAGCTTGCCCATGGGCATGGGCTTCTGGAAGATGTACTTCAGCGGATCCATCCTTGATATGAGATAAGTGGCATAGGCACAGAAATAATGCCTCAACTTCTGAGCTACCCAAGTCAGAGCACAATAGTTGCGTTCTAGCAGGGAATACCGGGCCTCGTACGGGGTGAACTTCTGCTGAGATAGTAGATGGCTTGCTCCTTTCTCCCCGTTTCATCATGTTGTCCCTAAACACAACCAAATGCTCCATCTAGTACTGCAAGGTAGAGCAATAGCGGTCTACCTAGTTCGGGCGGAACCATAACTGGCGGCGTTGATAGGTATTCCTTGATTCTGTTGAAGGCTTTCTGACAATCATCAGTCCATTTGGTGGCGGTGTCCTTTTTCAACATCTTAAAGATTGGTTCACAAATGACAGTGGACTGAGCTATGAACCGGCTGATGTAATTAAGTCTCCCCAAGAAACTCGTAACCTCTTTCTTGTTCTTTGGAGGTGGTAATTCTTGAATGGCCTTGACCTTTGACGGATCGAGTTCTATTCCCCGCCGACTTACGATGAACCCAAGCAATTTTCCGGCTGGAACCCCGAAAGCGCACATGGTGGGATTCAGTTTCAGGTTATACCTTCTCAATCTATTGAAGAACTTTCTTAAATCTTCCATGTGGTCAGTCGCTTTCTTAGATTTGATGATGACATCATCTACATACACCTCGATCTCTTTGTGTATCATGTCATGGAAAATAGTATTCATGGCCCTCATGTAGGTGGCCCCAGCATTCTTTAATCCAAACAGCATCATCTTGTAACAATACATCCCCCACGGCGTAATGAAAGCCGTTTTCTCCGTGTCTTCTTCGTCCATCCATATCTGATAATACCCAGCAAAACAATCAACAAATGACTGCAACTCGTGCTTGGCATAGTTGTCAATCAGGATGTGTATGTTCGGCAAGGGGAAGTCGTCTTTCGGACTGGCCCGGTTGAGGTCCCGGTAGTCGACAAAGACTCTGACCTTCCCATCCTTCTTCGACACTGGCACAATGTTGGCTAACCATGTTGGATACTCCACTACCCTGAGAACCTTGGCTTTGACTTGTTTGGTAACTTCTTCTTTGATTTTCAAACTCGTGTTTGGTTTAAACTTTCTGAGTTTCTGTTTTACCGGTGGACACGTCGGATCCGTTGGCAGTTTGTGAGCTACAATAGATGTACTGAGACCGGTCATATCATTGTATGACCAGGCAAATATGTCATCATATTCTTTTAAGAACTTCGCGTACTCTTCCTTTTCTGATGGTGACAAGTGAACACTGATGCGCATTTCCTTGACATTCTCTGTGTTCCCCAAGTTGATAACCTCAGTTTCGTCCAAGTTAGACTTAGGTCTAGTCTCGAAATCCTCAATCTCTTTAACGACCTCTTCTGGTATCTCATCCTCTTCTGAGTCTATGTCCGTTTGTTGCGTTATCTCGTCGCATGTCACATTCATCGGTTCATCAAGATAAGTGATAGTAATGCTGTGTAAAGTAAAGTAAATGGCAGAGAAAAAGAAATAATAAGAGCGAGATTTATATAAAAACTGAAATGCTTCGATAAATGCCAAAAATTGTTTTGAACATCGGAGCTCTTTTCAAAAATTTAAAGATACTACTGAAGGGAAGTCAACTAATGAAAAAGTAAAAGATAATGCATAATGCTTTGTTCAGCCTTGCTACCCCGAAGCTCTCCGGGCCTTGGTGGTTCTGATGGACTAATTGTTGAGGCACTCTCCTCGGTTCACTGTCTGTATGGAAGGGCCTTCCTCCCCTTCCTCCTCTAGAATGACGTGACAATCCATATTGTCATCTTCCAAGAATAGGTTCTTCATTGCTGCTAATGCTTCATCTTCCTCTGACCCATAAATGATGTCGGCCGGCTGGAAAGTCTGTTCCAGGCGGGGTATTGGGTGCTCCAGTGGATAGTAAGGGTCGCGCCATGGTGGCGACCAGTTCCTGAATTCCTGCCAAGTATATCCATACCCTAACCCGAAAGTGGTTCCATGCTTCTTCAGTTTGATAGGTTTGGTGATTCCCTGGAGATTCTTGTCGAGCCCTTTGCCAGGTTCATACCCGCTCCAATTCAGTATACTTTTTATCTTGTTATCCCACCATTTGTCTTTATCCACGGCGTTGACTCGCTCAATGTGGTGGTAAGTTTCTCCTCCTAGCTTCCTTCTCCCTTCGATCGCTGGGATGGTTTGGCGACTGTATATGGGGTTATTCCCGTCACCATGAATAATCACCTCTTGGTGATTCCATTCGAACTTCACTGCCTGGTGCAGGGTTGATGTTATAGCTCCGGTGGTGTGGATCCATGGTCGTCCCAGCAGTAAGTTGTAGTATGTTGGGATGTCTATTACATGAAAATCAACATCGAACCAAGTTGGCCCCATTTGTAGACATAAACTGATCTCCCCAATAGTGGACCTTTGGGAACCATCGAAAGCTTTGACGTTGATAGCCCCATCCTTGATTTCATGTAGACTCTTCCCCAATGTTCTGAGGGTCGCCAATGGACAAATGTTGAGGCTAGATTCTCCGTCAATCAAAGTCCTGGTGATGAAATAGTCTTCACACTGCACAGTGATGTGCAACGCTTTGTTGTGTCCTAAACCTTTAGGGGGCAACTCATTCTCGTGGAAAGTGATCTTATGACTTTCCAATATCTGCCCGACCATATTTGCCATCTCTCCTCCAGTTATATTGCTGGGTACGTATGTCTCGCTCAGTATCTTCATTAGGGCGTTCTTGTGTGCCTTGGAGATCTGCGCCAGTGTTTTATTTAATTGATCAACAACCGAGTATTCTTTCACCTGTATCTTCCGCCAGAGATCATCAGGTCCAGTTTCAATAGGCTGTCCAGAGGCCTGCTTACTTGATTCAACTAAGTGCTCCAGAGTATAAATTCTGCCAGTCCTGGTCATACCTTGTGCTGTGATTGCTTCTCCAGACTTAGTTTTTCCCTTCCTTCTTGCCTCGGCGGTGTAATCCCAAGGAATGGCCTGTGTCTGGAATGGCATTACTGTTGACATCGCTACAGGAATGGGCACTCTCGTTTTGGGTGGCAACACAGCAACTTCAAATGGTACCTTTGGAGACCCAAACTCCACCTCAATCGGCTCTGCGGTCCTTTTGGATGACGGTGTTTCAAACTCGAGAGGCACAGACATGTTTACTTCAGCATCCCCAGAGGGCTAGATCTGGACTACAATTGGATTCAATGTGACGGTTGGTTTCTTGGGCTCGTCACCTTCGGCAATTAATCCAATCGACCCCTTGGGGTCCCAATCATCTTCTGCCTCGATCATGTGCACACCACCACCCTTATGATCAGGCAAAGGATTGTTTCGAACATTAGGAGCAGGTTCTTTGGCCACGATGATTTTGTTGTCAATTAGAGCTTGGATTTTGTCTTTC